>NC_135545.1:51123731-51263731 GCF_045843805.1 Urocitellus parryii
TCTCAAGTAAGACAAATGCAGTTAAAGTGTTGAATACTTAATGTGCAGAGTGGAGGGAGGGGACAAGGCGAGTGGCTCTCCTGGTCAGTGGGTGGGTGGGTGTGGGGATTATATCTGGAAAGTAAATGCATGAAACAGTTCGCACCTGGATCCAGGGCTGGGACCTTCCCCCACATGGGCCTGTAGGGCTCTCGCCCCCTCAAGGCTTTCCTTGACCACCGTGAGGTCTCGTGCTGTTAGGAATGTGAGTCTCCAGTGGGTGTCAGTGCCCCTCACAGCTGTGGATGGATTGTTAGAGTGTGGGTGAGAGAGGAGAGAGAGACGCTCCTGCTTTTCTGTTGTCCTCTGGCTTCAAGACCAACAGGTGCCCACGGCCAGTCCTCGATCGTCATTGGTAATCATTGTGTCTTGAGTCTTCTCACTGGATGTGTTCCTTGGTGGGAGCTCAGGAACTTACTTCTATGACAACAAAGAGTTTTGGTTTTGTAGCCTCTTCCAGAATGTTCCTAATCAGAGGATGTGACAAGAAAGATGTGGAGGGGCTCTGTGCATGGAATTTGATGGGGTGATGCAACTAGCTCACTTGCTGTGAATTCCAGAGCATGAGGAGTGGTCAACCAAAAGGGCAGAAACTGTTATTCTGTGACTTGAGCCCAGGGCTCAAGGCCCTGGAGAGGGGCAGGGGGAAAGACCCGTTCTCATGCAGTCATGCTGGTCGGTATCTGTGTTTCTGGGGGTGGGTTGGTCATTATCTAATATCGAATGTGAACTGTGCCTGGCAAAGTTGGGAGTGATCGTTGGTTTCTTGGATCTGCCAGGAAGGTTTCTGTGACGTGCTAGCAAGTCACCTGGAGCAGGCATCCACATGGCCTGGTGAGTGTCTGGGTTTGTGGTCAGTGTGGTCAGGATGTAAGCCAAGTGGGAAACCAGTGTGGAGTTAAACTGAGGCAGGAGCCTTGCCACGCGGGCCAGGAAGAGCACCGAGTGGGGAAGGTCATGTTCCGTGAGCGCCACTCCCTGGTGCCTGGCCTCTGTGGCTGTCCTTCACCTCCCTGGCCAGTGTGCAGAGGCCTCTTCTGCCCGCTACCCTGATCCATCTGGACCCCAGTCACAGAAGCACAGAGACTACTTGTGAGCAGGTTTCAGTGACCAGAGCAAGGCAAGGCTGAGGCCTGAGAGGAAGACCCCATAGAGCATCCTGGGTATCAGGTAAATGGAGTAGCCGCCAGACCCTGGGTGAGAACCGTGTTGAACATGCACAGATAACTAGCCCTTGGGAAGGGCTGGAGGAGAGTCGTGACCTCGTGAAAACCCACATTCTGTGTCAGTTGCCAGGGGAGCGGTGTACCTAGAAAGGCAGCGGTAAGCAGTGCCCTGTGCCTGGAAAGGGGTTTGACGTGGCCTCCCAGCGGTGGCAAGAGAAGGAAGTGTCCCCCGGACAGCTCTCCTGTTAGTGACCCTAAAGTCAAGACCTGGCTCTTGCCTCTGGGAATGGGGACAGCCTGGACAGTCACTTCAGGCTCAAGCCTGCCTCCTCATGACCAAAAGGGTGATGCATGCCATTGTGACCATCGGCCATGATGGACATAACATCTGTAAGAGTGGACGTAGAATTTCTGTAGAGACTGTAATCTGACTAGCAAACATGATAGCCACTGGCCACATGTGGATATTTAGGCCAATATAACTGAGGAACTGAATTTTTAATCTGACTGCACTTCAGTTAATGTAAATGGTCATGAGGGCCCAGTGGCTTCCATATTGGAGATCAGAGATCAGTGATATGCCTGCCACAGTGCCTATTGCAAGTGGTACTTCTCATTGTGTTGGCTGTAATTAGTTTCTGTGAGCAATGTCTTGGTCTAGAATATTCTCCAAAGTGCAATTGCTGATAACAGGACAAGAGTCAGGAGGCTAAAGGACCAGGCATAGAGGGAGCTGGAGGGCTCTGTTCTTGGGCCTTTGGGATGGAGGGAGGGAGGGAGTTACTCATGAGGCAGGAAAGGCATGTGCATGGAGGGAGCTTGGTTGCTTGCTCTCCAACCTGCACATCTGGTCTCCCAGGAATACAGTGTTGTGGACATTCCATGAGTAATTGGTAGAACAGCATCTTTAATATTCCACAAGTGGAGTGCCTTAGATAAGCATAAAGATTAGAAAGTTGCAGGATGTGAAGCTGAGTTTAGATTCTCATTAAAATCCTCACTAATAATACATTTATATTTTTAGGTGCTTAGAGGTATTTTTGAGCCTTTGAAGTTCCAGTTTATAAAGAGGTGGGAGGAGGTGGGGCTTGGACTTATTTCTCAAACTCTGAGCCAGCCCCTTCTCCTTCATAGACATCTAGGACTCGGTATCTTCCAAAGTGACATCAACTTGAGTGTAGACCTGGGGTTGGTCAGTTTCACTGGCAGGAAAAACTAGACTGATTCCGAGTCACCTGCACGCACTCTCCAATGTGTGTGGCTTGGCCTTCTTTCAGTCACAATAAGGTATTTGCTCCTTGGGCGATGGATGCACCTCTGCCATTTTAATGGGAACAGATTTTTGGACATAGACCACACAGGTGCAGCCCATGCCCTCCCCACCTGAGGGCTGGACTCCTGAACACAGAGGACGCTGCATGGCATGGATGTAATCTCCCCTTCGCCAGATGTCTGGCGCTGGGTGTTGTGCTTTCTGGCGTCTTCTGCATGTCACCTAGAAAAAAAGTCTTTTTTCTCTACACCAAACTTGCTGGAGTACACACTCCGTTGTGTGAGATCGAGCAGAGAAGAAATACAACCTAGCCTTGGGCTGGAACCCTGGCTTTGCCTATCCACGATAGCCGCTTCTGCAACCATTAAACAGCAGTATTCTAATATCAGCATCCCTTTTTTATTTGCTCTGACTTGCTGTGACTGTGGTGATTTTAGTTACAGTAATTAGGTCACCCTTCATGGAGTCAGGCTATTTTAAGTGCCTCTTTAAGGAATATTGTTGCAGATCAGTAATTTTACAATTGGATGTTCTTGTGCAACTTTATTAAATGTAATCTGTCTTTTAAATGTTGCCCTTTTACAGTTATACATTTCTAATTGTTGCTGTAAATGCATTATCACTTTGAAATTAATTAATTTTTCCATTTTGGCCGCCTGCAGTATAATAATCACTAATGAGAAACTCATAGGGATTAATTCTCAGCACAGCGACCCCTACTGGTAAAGCCACATCTCTGCCGCCCTCTGACATCCGGAGGACCAAGGCAGTGTAGGGGGTGGGTGCTGAGGAGGAAATGCTTATTTACCCTCCCTCCAACTTATAATAAAATTAAAATAATGAGTCAAAATAGAAATAGGATTATTTTAAGCATGGTTCCAAAACAAGATGCAAAATTCGTCAAATAACTGTTCCTGAAACATCTTAAAGGAAACTAAACTTGGATGAGAGCTTTCTCATAGTGAAGTCACATCATGTGTGCACTGTATGTTTTCCTCTCTGTCTCTCTAGCTAGCCCCTTTTATGCAATGAAAATACTCTAAAATTAAATTTTATATATGTGTTAATGTGCATTTTATCTTAATATGTATATTGCACTTTTACAGAGATACTTCTCTATGGATTTTAATTCGCAAAACCTGACTAGTATTATCAGATGACATGAGAGATTTTCAGGGGCAATTTTGACCATTTCAGTTGTTGCCTGAAGTGTGGACTTTGGAATCCTACTGTTCTTCCAGCTTGGCGGTTTAGGCCACGTAGCAGGCTGCTTGACCAACAACACCTCCCTTCTCAGCTGCTGCTTAACAGTGTTCCTCGGCATTAGAATTATCATCTTTATTTTACGTGTGCATAGAGAACTTACCCAGCTCACGAAAATGGCATTTCCCTTCCCACCTTCGCCGTCTGCCCTGGGTCCATTTACTGCTGTCACATGCACCACGGTGCTGTGCTGTATGTATTTCCTGGTGCAGCCACGGTTCCTTTTTAACACATTCAACAGACAGCACCTTCACGAAGCTACTCCACCCCTTTCTCCACATAAGCATTCAGTTCTTGTCAACAATTTCTTGGGCAGAGGTCCCAGGTCCAGGCCAGCCCTTGGCCGACTGGAAGCTGAGAGTCATCACGTGCTTCTTAGGGTGTTCTGTGCAACCAAATATTTATGTTGGCAGGTAACAGTAGAAAGACCATCACGTGTTAGGGTAGCAAGAGCTTAGCAGATGTTTTAGGGAACTGCATTTTCGAATCATTTTACATTAAAAAAAAAATGGAGAGTTTGTAGAACTTGTAAAATGATTGGCTGTCGTTTCCCATGGCAGTGTAAAGCCGGCCATTGTGTGAGCTTTAACAGATGTGCAGCTCCCCTGCTAATGGACAGGCCTGCAGAGCTGGTCCTGTTGCAGAGTTATAAATTATAACTGGAAACAGCACTGGATGCCATTCTCCTAACCTTCGGGAAGCCAGGATGGGAAATTCTGCCCTTGAATAACCCACAGCAGTGTGATTTATCAATGTGCAACTGAAAACATAATGAATGAGATAATAGATGTTGATTTGTTCTTTAAATTAGTATTTTAGAAAAATACTTCTCTCCTCACCCCCTTTAAATACCTGTGGCACCTGTGCTGTAGGGACCATCAAGGATGAAGCCCCCAGTCAACTCCTAGTGAATCAACTACGGATGAGGTGGAGAGAGGGAGCAGGGGCTGGCTGATGTTGGGAGAAGGAAACACAATTTACAACGTGGAAACTAACTCACTAATCTGCATGTTTTGAGGCTCCTGAATGAGGGTGGAATGGTCAGGTTACCGTGACCTGCCAGCCAGTCCAGGTGTGTCAAAACAGCAGACTCCTGGGTTCCATGGTGACTTGGCTACATGTGAACTTTCCTATGCTGGCCCCCACAGTGGGCACCTCTTCTCCCCTCCAAGGCCACCTTCCCACAGCCTCACACCTTCTGATTTTCCAGGACTATCATCAGGAGTGGTTTTATTAGTTTTCCTCAGTTCTATCCAGAGCTTTAACTATTTGTTATACTATTTGCTCTGTCCAGAGGCCGATGGGTAGGGTAGGTTGCAAAAGAGCAAAGGATTTGGAACCTTAGGCCTGTGTCTAAAACTCAGCCCCTCCCTTCCTTTATAGTTTGTAATTTTGAAATGACTTATCCTTTCTGAGGTTAATTTTCTCTATCAGTTAAGATGCTTTGGGTCATGAGTTATAACATCTACTTAAAGGTGATTAGAATAATAAAGGTTTGGTTTTCTGTTTGTGTTTTGTTGTTATTGTTTTCACATATCTAGAAGCCCTGAGGTGTGCTGGGGCACTCTGTGGGCAGCTCCTTTATGAGTGTTTTCTCCTCATGCTTACGAGATTGCAGCAGCACCTATCATTTCATCCTACATGACCAGATCTGAAGGCAAGAAGGTGGGAACAGGTGCCTCCTTGCCTGTTGCCCAGCTTTATCAAGAAGCTCATTCTGTCTGAGAACTATCCTCCCAAGGTGACTTTACCTCAGCTCCTGCTGGCCAGGACTAAGTCACCTGTTCCTGTCCCAGGTGCAGGGAAGGCCAGGAAAGGTATACCTGGAAGGTTTGAGCCCCTAGGGGAGACTCAAGCTCAGAACTGGCGAGGAGAGAGGATGGGCAGTGGCTTTTGGACAGGCTCTGCTGAATAGCCATGCACACAGTCAGCTCCCGTGTGGAATGGGAGTGCCTTCCAGGTTGGGGTGGCGCGTGAGCAAGTCACAGGTGAACAGAAGCCACCTGGCCCTCCTGGGCCCATCTGGGGACCAGCTTCACCTGAAGCCAGCCACCTGCTGTTCCTCCCTGGGGGCTTTCACACTTGCTCTTCAGTCTGGGACACCCTCCTGCCCCACCCTGGGGCTTTCCTCATCCCCAGACTCCACCCAACATCACTCCTCACAGGGGCAGCTAGGTCTCAGATTTGTCAAGGCCCTGCAGGACTGTGCAGCGAAAACCAGTGCCTGGAGTCCTGTGGCCTGAGGGTACTGTGTGCTCCCTGGGCAGCGTTGAACCGGGCTGCAATTTTAAGTCACTTCTGTGGTTTTGTACTTATTGTCTGTCTCCCCCTTACTGGCAGGTGGTGTTCTTATCTCCACACTACTGTGTCCCAGCTCCTTACAGTAAATGAATGAATGAAAGATAATTAGATGCTTAAGAATCGATGTTTATTCCTGCGATGCTGGTCCTTAAAACTGGGATGTTAGAGCTTCCTGAAGGAAAATGAAATGAAAAGAAAATGGCATCCAGCGTACAGCATCCAGAACATGCTAGATGCTCAATAAATACCAGCTGGTCTTGCCTTTGGCTTTAGTGTTTGGAGCTGGCCAGGTGCCCAATAGACAGTCAGTAAGATCTTAATCATCATCACCTCTGTTATTCTTCATCTCTACTAAGGCATGATTGACAGAACTCGTACCTGTTGCAGTGTGCTGTGGAGTTTTGATACAGTACACACATTGTGAAACGGTTACCCCAGCTGAGCTAATTGACATTCATCACACCACATGGTTTTCACTTTCTTGTTGGGAGAACGTTTAAGATGTACTCTCGGAGCAGATTCCAACCATGTGATGTGTTACTGCCAACTGCATTCACCGTCCTGTACAATGGGTCTCTGGAAGGCATTCTCTGTTGCTGACATTGGGACCCTTTGACCAACGTTCCCCCGCCCTTCTCTCTGCTTCTGCGCCTGCAGCACCACCTTTTGGGCTGCAGACACGAGTGAGGTCCCCAGTGCCTGTCCTCCTGCACCTGGCCTCCCTGGCAGGGCCATGGCTACTGCCTGGCCTGCTGCATCTCTCAGGGTTGCTCAGGGTTGCCTGCGCTCCTCCCAAGGGGGCAGAGTGTCACAGAAGGTGCTGTCCTCCCTGGAGTGTCAGGCCTAAGAACCCCACGTGTGCACCGTGCAGCTTCTGAGGGCAGGGGCCGGGATGGCTGTCCTGCTGCCAGCGCGACCCTCCTGGCTTCCCGAGTGCCCGCCAGCGGCAGCCCTCAGCTTGGAGGGGAGAGGCTGGTCCCTTTCTTGTCAAAGACAAAGGACCGTCCGCGAGAGGCGAGAGGCGAGAGGCAGTGGCGCCCGATCCCTCAGGCTTTCTGCTGGGCTCTGTGGTGTTTGGAGTCTGGCTCAGCCTTTCTTGCTTCATGAGCACCCAGGAGGGGACCAAGCACAACCCGCTGGCCTTAATATGGGTGACGAATTATTTAATGAACATTTAACCAAGATTTGAAATTCTGCGCTCTTTTCTTCTGTGGGCCGCTGGCATTGCGGCTATGAGCTGCTCCTCACAGCTCTCTGCAGCTCTTTAGAGAAGGAGTGTGAGTGTGTGTGTGTGTGTGTGTGTGTGTGTGTGTGTGTGTGTGTGTGTGTGTGTGTTTAAAGCTGGTGTTGCCTTCTTTGATCCTCCCCCTTTCAGTTTCCTTTTCTCCAATTTCATACTTCTTTCCAACAGCATTTGGCCTCAGTGCAGTTTAGATCTTGGAGGCCAGCATGACTAAACAGATGCCAAGAGTTTGTGCTGGTTTTCTGGAACATTCCTTCTGTGAGCATTGATTTCTGTGTCACTCACCAGACACGTTGATTCTCCCCCTGACGGGGTGTAAGGTAATGTTTTTCTAGCCAACACGAAATCTCAAGCCTGGAGCTCTGGGTTGGTTGGAACAGGATTCCCCGGCCTGCCCCTTATTGCACCAAGATAAAAGAGTGCTCTGCAGGGAACTGAGGACGTGTTTCCAGGAGGCTGAGGCCAGCTCTGTGCTGGGGGGTGGTGGTGGTTATGTCCCCTCATCTGGAGGAAGGTCAGAGTGTGCTCTGATTAAACAACTGTGTGTCTCTGAGCAAGTCCCCCAGCCTCTCAGGCTTCATTTTCTTATTTGCAAAATGAGTCAGTTAACCAAGATTAGTGACCTGTTGGTTTATAAAAATACTTTAATTTGCAAGGAAGTAAGAAAGACTAACACAGCCCTGTTGTGCCCACTGAGTGAGAAGCAGGCTCACGCCCTCGGACCTTTCCCCTGACTGCAGGGAAGAGCTGGAATTGGGGTTCCAGAGAGTGTAGGCAGGACACCACTGGTGGGCGAAGCAGTCTTCCTCAGCCCTGTGTCACTGAAGGGAAAACCCATCACAGCACTGTTGCTTTCTGTGGAAAATGGTGGCCTTACACCTGGGAATGACTGGCCTACAAATCACCCGAGGAGGTTCCTGTCTGCATTGTTTGCATCCCAGGTTCCAAATCCTTACTGACCCTCAGGGCACAGGCCTTGAGAGGTGATCTCCTGAGCGCAGATGCACCAGAGCCGGGCAGCTGGGCAGCGGGAAGGGAACACAGTGACCTGCTGTCAGAATTGTTTTGTCTCACAGCAATTATTTCAGCCAGTGGCACCTTTAAAGAAAAGACAGCTTATCTACATTCAGGGAGGATTGGGACATTAGTGACCAAGAGGGGAAATGCTGAAGCAGGGCTCCACCCCAATAAATTCATGTGTGCACCACAAAAAGTTTGACCTTATGTCTTTTTGATGTGCGTCTATGTGTTTGTCCACCTGTCAGTCCATCAGTCCTTCCATCCATCCATCTGTCTGTCCATTCATCCATCCATCCATCCATCCATTCATCCATCCATCCATCCAACCTACAAATACTTCTGATCATCTGGCACATGCTAGAATGCTGTTAGGTGCACAACACTGAGCAGGGTCCATGATCTCGCCAAGACCATGTGCTGGGAGAGGAGCAGTAGCATGGAAATGAGGGAGGGAACCTCTTGGGCTACAGACTGGAGGTACCTTTAATTAATTAACTTGAGGATTTTTTTTTTTTTTTTTTACCAGTTCATTTTCAAGGAAGAAATTATCAGTTTCCGGTAGAAAACACAGCAAGCCAGGGAGTAGTCTGTCGTGTTTGGCAGAGCCTCCCTTGATTTGTGTGAGCAAATGCAGCAGCAGAGTCAAATGAGAGATGAGAGGTTTTCTGTGTGGACTAGTAACTCACTTTAATCTCTTGTTTTGGACTTGCCGAGAGGCTGAGGGTAAAGTAGAAATGCAGATGGCCTGGGTGTGTCTTCTTCTTGCTCAGTATGATGAAAAGGTGTCGGGAAGGATCACCCGTAAACCTGGTTAGAAAACGCTCAGTTTGCTGTGCGAGGGTCCCCAGGTGGGTACAGCATGGCTGAGGCCAGGTAGCAGAGAGCACTTTGTCACGCATAAAGCACTTTCGGACCTCAGAGGGAGGTGATCTGCAGCGAGGGCCCTGGAGTGGGAGTTCTGACCCAGGTGCTGCGTCTTCCCTGCGCCCAGTCCCCGCCCAGGTGGGCAGTAGCTGACCTGAGGGCACAGCAGGTGAGGCTCAGAGCCGAACCCGAGTGGCAGCCAGGCGAGAGTCTCCGCGAGGCCCAGCTCCCTGTGGCCCAGTAGATTGGGGACTTTGGCTCCCCACTGGGTTTGTGCCTCTTAGGCCTCTGCAACATGGCAGCTGGCCCATGGAAGCCAGGAGCCAGGAAGGGAAGAGCGTGCATGGGAGGTGGAAGTCACAGTCCTCTGTAACCTAATCACCAAGGTGACATCCCACTGCTGCTACCCTGTCCTCATTTTACCGGGTCCGACGGGTGTCTCTGTGTTCTTCAGATCTGCCTTCTCTCCGGGCTGAGAGGTGTGGAAAGCACCTTTTTTCCCTTTATGTATTTATGCATTTCTGCCCCATGATGGGAGCTAAGATTTAGTCCTTTAATAAGAAAGCTTATGAAGAGAATAAAGAAGCATGTGGATCATTTCCTAAAGTCAAGTATTTGTTTTCATGCTGCTTTGGTAGAGGGGGCCTGTGTTAATAGATGGCCCGCATTTTCTTTCTAAAGAAACTTCTATTGCCGAGATTGGAGTTGAGTTCTAAAAATTGGCCAGAAACCCTGAACTTTTTTTGTTTTGAGCCGTAAAATTAGATAAGGCTCGCCATCATTCCAAAGCCGGCATAGCATACTATTCTGCTCATTCAGACGATGTGTAATCTGTAGGATTTGTGGTGGTGGTTGTTTTGGGGTTTGCTTTTTGAAAATAGAAACCTTTATTTTTCTTGTCTTCGGAAAATATGGTAGACATTGATTTTTAAGTAGGAAAGTTTGGGTTTCATGTCATAAAATCAGCCCTGTTAAAACATATAATAAAATACTTAGCAATATTCAAATTTCCCCTGTGAAATATCACACTCTTTCACTGAGCTGGGCATTTCGCTTCTTCACATCCCACCTTGTGTGGAATCCACACCACTTTAAACAGTTCATTCTTGAGTTTCATATGATGGCCTCTTTAATCATTTACATTTGAAAAAAAAAAAGAAAGTGAAATATTCTTTAAGAAGCCAAAGTAATCCATGAGAATATATGGTGTTTGTTCAGCTGGATATCTTATTTATTTGAAGTCCTGAAAGAAATCTCTTCTGACTGCTCAAAAAAGGGAAGGATAAACAGTAAGAGTGTCCAAGTAATCTGAGCTAGAAAGTTCCTTCTTTCAGAGAAAAGTTATAAAAAGTATATTTGTTAGATCCAAAAAAAATACTGTACATCAACTACTGAGACCTGCATGTTTTCTTAGTATTCTCACTCCTTAGAAGAAAAAGAAAGAAAAAAACCCTGTAAAATCTGGGGATTTTAATATTGTTGATATTTTAATATTCCTAGGCAGGTGAACACAGTGTCTTTTTCTTAGGATTCAGTCTCTTCTGCTGGCTTTTTTGTGTGTGAAGTGTCATTGTCACTTTGTTGATCCTCTACAACCACAAGTAATGGAATCAGCATGGCTGAAAACTCAACAGTAACCCTGAGCAAATTTTCTGTAAGGAAGGCATTAAGAAGATGTTTAAAAGAAAATAAATACAATATATTTCAAAAAAATAGATTTTGGAGTCTACCCAGTAATGAAAATAATATAGCTGTCTTCTCGTTTCTGTTCTTTCCATTCCAAGCATGTGGAAGATTTCTGATGGCTGGAAAGGAGGGTAACCCTGGTCTCCTCTATCCTGAATCTGGAGGGGTCTTTCTGTGATGCAGACTGCTCCTGGCTGCCCTTGGGCTTGGGTGTGGTATCTTCCGGTAGCACTTTGTCTCATTGCCAGGCAAAAGGCTCTGTTGGGTTCATAGCTGACCCCAGGGTGAGGACCTTTTTTGACTTAAAGCCAAACATTTTTTAAAAGTTGATAAATGAAACTCACCTTTGGCCAGCCTGCCTGGCCTTGGAGATGCCCCAGGTTGGACGGTAAGGGGAACATTTGAAATGTGTTTGGCACAGCGTGGGGGACACCCTGAACCTCCCTAAGTGCAGGTTGTGTGGTTACAGAGGACGGGGGACACCCAGCAGTGACAGCAGTGGGGCCACATTTATTAGTAGGGACGGTGCCGGGCCTGCTCGTGGGGACTTTCCTGTGTCAGCCCACTGGTCAGGACTAGGAGGGGAGCCGAGCTCAGTGTGGAGAAGGGCCACCTGTGGGCTTGGAGAGGAGGGAGCCAGGTGCCAGAGGAATGCCAGCGCTTCCTTCTGGTGTCCCTGCCCTCACGGCAAGCCACCCTAGCTCTCCAGCCCACGGATTTTCTTTTTCTCCAGACAAAGGAGAAAAGAGCTGCCACATCTTTGGGTCATTGGGGGTTGAGGCACAGTCCTTACCCTGTGGCAAGTTTTGAACTCAAGAAAAACTCATCTCCTTCATCCCCTGCCAGTTACTGTGAATGTTTCTAAAATCTGACTGTCAAGGCATAGAGAACAGCTGAAGCAAGGACAGTATCTGTCACGTGATCCCGGATCAGATGCAGCTGGGCCCCTGCAGGTGCAAAACACCCTCTAACCCTGAGCTCCCAGGATACCCCGAGGAACTGCCATAATCCCTTCTATGATAAACACATGAGAACATGACATATTTCTGGACCTTATAATTCAACTTGGTCCATTTCCAGGCCATATTATTTCTTATGCGTTCCCTGCCCACTTTCTTCAGCTTCTAGTGACTCTCAAACATTTATTCACCCTGTGCTCTGCTTGTCCTTCCTTTAAGTTGCCTTAGATCCTGTTTTTGGAAGCAGGTCAAGTCTGAATTAATAAAGTGATTTAGGTTAAGTACAGGCGTATCCCTCCGAATCTCTTAACACCATACCAAAGTAACTTTCTCATGGTCTGTGCTTTTGGACATATTTCTATATCATCCATACTCAACAAGAGATTATGGAACACCTTTTGAATAAGTGAATATTCTAATAAAACCATTCCTATTTTCAGAATTTTAGAAAGCTCTTAAAAACTTGTTTCCTTCATGTTTCACAGAATGCCAGTTACTGATCGCTCTCTAGTGACTTGCCAGAGCCCAGACGGTGAATCTTCTAATCAGAGACCTGTGTGTCTGTGTGTGCGTGTGTTCACGCAACACGGTTCCTCAGGACTCTGGCAAATACATAGGTATCCCTCCTTTGGTCTTTTCTTTTTTCTTTCTCTACTATTCCTTTTCCCCTGCGTCCATGATTGTTTCTCAATGAACTATGTTTTCAATGTATCTTCATGAAATATTATTTTTCATTCAGTTCACTTAAGCTGGTTTATAAAGATCACCTAGCAATGACAATGCAGATGGCTGTTTGTAGACAGTAAGTATCAATAAATGGAACTTCTTTTTTTAAAGTTGTGTCCTAGAGATGGCACCTGTGCTTAGGAAATCTGTCTAGAGTAGGAAGAGTCAAGCCAGCCATTTCAGCCTTGCCATTTTGATCCTAAAGATTTTTTTAACTATATATTTATGAATAAAACATTTTAATCAGAACTGTATCAACACTGATCAATTTTTCTGTTGGTGGTTTGATGCAGGGTGAATTCCATTAGGACAATTAAATACATAATCCAGTTTTTAAATAGTACAAAGACAGTTAAGCTTTTTTCTTTTAATTGAAATCCCATTCTGCACCATCTCTCTTTCCATTTGTATCACGCAGTGGAGATTTAGTTCATTCCTGTTTTGTACCTGGCTACATTTGCAACTGTTTCTATTGTGAGTTTTGTGTCCATTATTTTTCATCAAGTTCACACTTTTAGATCACAAATCTACATTTTACCAAGTTTTCATGACCGTAATTTCAACCCTAAAGATGTTTTTAATTCGATAATGGGTCTCTTTACTTCTTAGCTAATGCCTAAGAAATCCCTGAGCATGTCCACTCTAGGATTCTGGAGTTCCCCATTTACCCAGGATTGGCTCTGAGCATGTCGCCACTTAATTCTTCCCCCAACTTCCAGGGTCTTAGATAACTTTGGAAGTGGTATCCTTTCTCTGCTGTGGCTAGGGCACATGATAATGACAGACCAGGACATCCTGTGTTGCTCTGGAAGGCTGTCTTTCAAATTGTTTGACCACTTCTGAGGTTTGCTTATGCTGGAACCCAGTGTATATGTACTCATGCATGTTTGTATGTCAAAGTCTGAGACAAATGTTCTGTGGAGCCGTACTCTTCACCATGACAGTGTCCTCTATTGTTTTTTTTTTTTCTTGTTTGTTTTTCATTCTTGCTGACTGTGACCCAAGTCTCAATGCACCTCTGGTTTCACTGCACAAGGCACCACGGTCGGTCCATTGAGGGTGGCTGCTCTAGAGCTGCTTGATCTGCCACCATCTGAGAACCTGTGTGCCTGTGTGCCAGATGCTGTCTCGAGGGCAAAGAGAGCCAAGCACATTCCTCGTCCCATGGGAGCTCACAGAGGTAGCTGAGTGGCAGTGGATGAAGCGGGAACAAGGATGGTCACATGAAGTTGCAGAATGGCAGTGACGTCTCTACTGAGACTTGAAGAATATGTTGGAGGTGAACACGTACAGCCAGTAAAAGAGGATTTAGGTGCACTTTGCCCCAGTCATAGGATGGGGACTAGGACTAGGGATAAAACTCAAGGGGCACTAACTCTAGTGATCAAGGTGATCAATGTATTTTTAAAAATAAAAATGAATGCAAAAAAATCATGATGAACAAAATTTCAAATTTGATCGAAGATAGAATCAGTATTATAGGAAGGGCTCAAGTAATGCACATGAATTTGAGGCTCAAGGTGGGTAAAAAGGACCACCCAGAGACATTGCAGAGGATTCTGGACCTAGCATTGTATATTGAAGTCAATGATGATGATGATGATGAAGAGGATGAGGGTGGGGTAAAGCAGTTCCTGTATGCCAGGGCTTGTGCTGTGCACCTGTGCGCGTCTCACCTGAGCTCTTTGGGAGTGTTGTTCTGTTATTATCAAGGAAGCTTGGAGGCAATGAAGAACTTGCCCAAGGCCACAAACTCAAGGCAGTGGAGGCGAATTCAAGCCCCTTCCTGTTGACTGGAGCATCCAGCTCTAAATCCCTCCACCCACAGCCTCTGCTGGCTCAGGCTGTGTTGGGCCTCTGAGAAGAAGGTGAGTGGGGAAGAAGAATGTGGAGGTGACCTGAAATGCTCCAAGTCTGTACCTAGACATTATTGAAGGCCCAGAGGCAGGAGACAAGATACCGACATTGTAGAAGGTTTTAAAGTGTGGACTGACTAGGGAAGATAAATGGGTAGGAGTACACATAGGATATGTAAATTTTGGGATGAATTTATTGATATACACATATGTGCATGTGTGGATCAATAAGGAAAATATATGACATTTTAAATATTATTTAGGGCTTAACAAATCATTGTCTTCTGTTTATTAAGTAGTAGCATTACATTTTTGCCTTAGGGATGTGTGATAGAGATAATATGAAATAATATTTTAACATAAAATATTTTTTTTCTGATGGGTACATTGTCTATTCCTATAAATAAGTCCTCAAACTGTGACTGTGGCATCTTTGACATATCTCGATGCATCTTTCTATTGATGACACTTAACTAATGATGTAAGACATTCTTAAAAGAGAATATGTAGAATGTCTATGTGTCACTTCCATAATATGTATAAAAGTTATCATGCCCACTCATTATTTAAATAGTGGTGGTGTTTAGTGAATACCAACATTAACAGACCATGTTAAAATTATTTCAAATTCATAAGCAAATCCTCAATGCCATAGGATTGTGGAACTATCCAATTAGCGAACTGATAGCTCTTTAGGAGAGTTACAGTCTTTGGAGGGAAGAGTTTTGTCCTCTGTGGGACCGCAGCGGCAGCATTTCTTCAAGTGCCACCTGAGTCAGGGCTACTGGAGAGATGGTTTATTTGAAGTGGAAGTGTCTGCAGTGTGTGCCCGTCCTGTGATTTCAACCTGCTGGCCATAGAATAGTGTCTGGTGTGCTCAGGCCAACTGGTGCTTCTGCACTCTTGTTTGTTTGTTGCTGTTGTGCTCATTAATGACCTTTCTGGGGGCCTCTCTCAGGTCTCATGTCACAGCTCTTCCAGATTGGGCTTATCCAGGAGCAGCCAAAGCCCCCCTGCAAATATGCCCTTTTACTACTTGGAGTAAAGAAAGCTCTTTTGTCCAGTCCAGGTTTGCTATTTGTCCTCTTGGTTCCTGGACTATAAGTCTTTGGTGACAGGGCTTCACTAAGGAAGTGTCACTTCAGGGCTTATGTGTATGTCCTGAGCCAGTGAGGTGAATTCTGCCAAAGCTGGTGGGTGGAGATGCACGAATTCTATTTTTTGATTTAATTTTTTTTCTTTTACATGCAAACATATTTATTCCTGTGCTTCAGACTTTCTTTTGGAAAATCTTAATAGCAGTCATGGGGCCCACAGGAGCACACGTGAACATAATCCAGAAGGTAGCAGCTTCTGCTGAACATAAGAACCTCTCTGGTCTTTGTGCTGGAGTCCGTGTCTGCTTGTGTCCAGGGCCTCCCAGATGTGATGGAGCATGACCTCACCTGGCCAACCTCGACATGCTCTACTTGTTATCCCACCCTTCCCTGTTCATGCCAATCAACTGTTTGTTTTTGGGGCATAGCCCAAAATAAACATTTATTTGTTCTCTTATTGCATATTTATAACATGTGTAGTCATTTTAAATTATTATGCAGCATGTGAAGAATAAACAATGTAAATTTGCTAATTTTAGCATTGATACTAGGGAAACAAATCTGAAATTTAAAAATATATGTGTCTGTATATATTTATACATGTGTACCCGCACAGAACCATGTGCATAAAGTCCCACAAGTACCAGTGGATGCCCATAGGTGGCACCAGGCTGCATCTCAATGTGGGTTCGGGGTGGAATTAGCTTGTAGATGTCCAATGGAGGGGCTGGGGGGGGGGATGGCATGATTAGTATGTTCTTATTGGGATTGGGGAGGGAAAAAAAGCAGCCTTCTGTTCCATCAGTTTCTGTTCATGTCATCTCAGCGTTTAATTGACTTCACTTGCATGATCACTTGAAGTTTCCCAGGTTAGCTGCCCTATTCATCATAACCTAGAAGGGTATATACGTACACTAATGGACCACAGGGTCTGAACGTAGGATAGTAGGTGACTCAGGAAGAGCCGAGCCTCATGTGCCCTGCGTGGCATGATGAACTGAGGCTTCCTTTCACCAGCTCACGTGACCACAGTTGCCTTCACCTTAGAGGTCATTGTAGCCAAGGTCATTAGTTCAGAGTAAGAAACCAAACCCAGAAATATGAAGAGATGGTTTCAAGTTCATGCTGCAAGACAGCAAGGTAGTGCCCTTTTCTCTAGCCCAAGTGACCTTGAGCTCTTTTCTACTTTAATAGACATGGCATCTAAGTGTTGGTGGGTTGTCTGTCCTGCTTAGTGGGAAGGGCTTAGGAGTGGTTGGGCCTCTCAGCTCAGAGCTTCCTCCTTTTCCTGCCGTTCATCCTCCTCCTCGTCACTAACCATTGAGGTCCTGTGTGGCTTCTGCCATTTCACCAATTCATGCTTTTCTTGTGTTTTTCTTGAACGGTGCCCCTGTGGGTCTCTGAGGCTTGTGGATTAAGTGTACCCTCTCAAGCATCGAGGGCTTTTCCTGGGGCAGAATTTACTTTCTGATCTTGCATACACCATTGCTTATGTTTGCCAACGAATGTTCTTGGAAAACATCTTCTAGTTTCAGCGCAGTTAAGTATTTACAAATAAGAACAGTGACATGTTTGCGTTCCCATTCAGCCTGAAGGCTTGCTTGATGTTGCAGATGAAAAATTGCTTGACTTGGTTTGGAAATCCCAAGAAGTTGTGCGTGACGGGCTCAGGAGGGGCTCTCTCCCCCAAAACCTAGGTCCATGGCTAGGTCCTTCTCAGTTAGTTTCGGATCATCCCAGGGCCATGTGTAATTAGCTTGTCCTTAATTTGCCTTCTTTGTTAATTAACCCCAAATTTGGGTGCATAATAACTGGGTTATTTCTTTAGAGGCCTTAGTTGTTTAGTTCTAGAAGTAACGTTCATCTTGAAAGTCTTTACCTTTCAGTTTCAGTAGTTTTTGTCCATCCAAGACAAAAAAGCCACAACTCTAAACAGAGTCAATAGTGAGGCTCCATGGGAAATGTGCTGGGGATGGGTGGATGGTAGAGCTCACCGTTGCCTAGGTAGATGTTCAGTATTTCAGGCGTCTGCCTGCCCTGTACGCCTGTTTTCATTGACATACACAGTTGGAAATATAAGAAAGCAACAAAAACTACTTTGCAAGATAGAGAAATACCTAATGGCTTCTTTTTATGTAAATCCAACATAATTTTCTCTTAGAAGAATACTAAATATACACATTGGCTCTCTCTTCCCACTCTGAATTAATTGAGTGTGGTCGCTGCTTTAAGGTGCTCCGCTAGAAACCACCAGCTTGCAGGCCCCGTGCTCACGTGATGTACCCAGAGTTAAACACAGGGATGCCCGAGTCTGGAGGTGACAGAATATTCATAACGTCTGGCCGCAAGCTTCCCAGGAAGTAGCCCCTCAGCAGGCCACAATTCTCTAGTGTTCATAAAACCAGATCCACCCATCAGCTTGCTCTGTGGGTGCTGGGGGATTTTGCTCATAGTTTTAAAATGAGGACTAGTTTATTAGTAGTATATTGAGGATATTTTAGTCTATACTTTTGGGCATGGTTTTAAACTACAGCATTTTCAGCAAGAATTAAGCTGAGTCCATAATTTCCCTGGGAGTCACTTTACCGCCTTGACTTTGGTCTCTGCTGGCATTTAGAGCATTCATCATGACTTACATGAATTCTTTCTTGCTTTTCATACAGAGAGCTGGGATGAAAATGGGGGTCTACTTATAGCAAAGTGGAATTGGAAATGCATGGGCCAGGTGCAGTGTCAGTCATTACCCAAGGCAGCAAAAGCTGTCCAGGAAATCTGAAGTTCGCCTTTGAGGTCTTCTGTTTGTCCTGAAGAAGCTGGCTAAGGGAGAATGCAAAGAATCCCAAAAGCATTTCCATGCTTTCAGTAGGTTCTGGGTAATCAGCTTGTAATGTGCCTCTGACTGCACAGGACTGGCTTATAAGTCTCATTCACTCCCACACTGAGCTTGAGCCACAGTCACAGATTGAGTCATCCTTAGAACTGTATGGATTCACAATGAGTTCACGTGGCTTTTTCATTAAAATTGCATTGAAAACCGCAACCATGTTTTAGAAAAGCTCAGTCTGTTTTGTTTTCCTCTGAGCATCCTTTGGATCATTTTTAGAGTTCCCTGGGGAGTACAGAATGGTAGAGAAGAAGCATTTGAGTTGGCAGGCCAAAGGTTCAGGATTTTTTTTTTTTAATATTGTCATTGCCTTTTCCTTCCCACAGGAACTAGTGAGCTTTGACTTTTTGTTGTCCATTTTATCGTGGAGGAAGTCGAAGCTCTGGGTGAGTGGCCTTGGTCACATAGCTTGTAGGTAGAACTGCCGACCCTGTGACTCGAATGCCTGTGCCCTGCCACGGTACCTCCCTGCTTCTCCAAGCACTTCCTCCCAATGCACACCAGGGCGTCTGCAGGCTCTATCCCTGACAGAGGGCTCAGCATGCAGTGGTGGCCTGGCCTTGTGAGCAGACACGACATTATGCTGGAAGGCGCTGGCCTGCTCCTCTGGGATCTGGGAGCCTTTGTGGTCAGGAGTAAGGAGGGAGCACATTGTCAGGGTGGGTCCAGTCTTGCCTTTTGGGACCCACGACATGAGTCCTGGAAGGAATTGAGGAATAGAGGTATTCCTGGGCTCCCGTTTCTGGCATTCATGACTTCCTTGGGATAGGTTACTAAATTTTAACTTATCTTTCAGTATATTCTTTGCCCATTTCTGTCCTCTCCTTCCCAAATACTCATGCTTCAGGTGCACAGATTTCTTCAGCCCCGACAGAATAGACCAGAGAACAGCAGCCATCCTACAACTGCTTTTGCTTTTGAGGGACATCCTCTTGAGAAACTCGGGTTTGCAGTTTGTAAGAAAGAAAATCGGTGTGGCCTATGGCAGCTGTGTCCAGTGACCTGCTCTGTCTTTACTTTTGAAGAGATGTGATAGGTTGTGGACTTATCCAGGTGGCATAGCAAGGCTTGGACCTGTGGTGGGGGGTGGATACCTAAGGAATTCTGCTGACCGTAGATATTAAACGGATGCTTTGCTTCAGCTTTTAACAATACTCTATCACTGAGGGAACATCACTTGCTTCTCACTGTAAGTTTGGAAGTGGTTTCCTTGGAGGATGAAGCTCAGGAAATAGGGCCTCTGGTTGGCAAGGGGAATCCAAGTATTGCTGATTGTTTACCCCATCCTTGCCACAGGTAGTTTCTGCTTTAGTAGTGGACGTCCACCCTTGTTGGTGCTTATCAAATCATCCAGTCATTGCTAGAAGCTTGGTGCTATCACATAGGTGCAGAATTCCATGTTTGAATTTAAAAAAAAAAAAAAAAAGAGAATCAAGTGATGCCTGGGTTCATGTTCCAGTATCCATGAAGGCTCACCCTAACTCTCACAAACACTTCTCTTAACGTGAGAGCCCGCCAGCCAAGGTCTGGATTCTCCTGGGTGTGCCATGTTGCACACAGGCCCTCCTGGCTGCCTGCTGTTCTTGTGTGGCCACGTAACCAAACGAGGAGCCAGAGGGAAAGGCTGGAACGAACACAGGGAAGGGCCTGTACACAGAGGGGGCATAGCTGGAGAAAGCAGAGGACTCTGGGTTCCAGAGACCCTTCCTTACCAGCGGTGGTGTGTGGGTGGAACCCCAGATCTCATGGAAGACGTGGAGAAAGCCACACAGGCCCTCCACAGGGATCCCCACTCGGGTGCATCTAAGCCAGTGGCAGCGCAGCAGCCAGGGCCAGCGGTTGTTTCAGGGCAAAGCTGTTTTCGCCATCGCAGCCGCTCACAGCCCAAAACCCCTCAGAGTTCATGCCTCAGTATCTTCAATGTGCCCCATGTAAAAATACACTGAGAGTCGACTGGACATGCCCCATGAATTATCCTGTATTTATTATCGAGGAACCCTCCCTTTCTCCGTCATGCTTTAGAATTATGTGCTGGAGCAGTTTTTAATACTCTATTTATTTTAGGGGAGGAAAATGTTTTTCTTTAACCACAACATTCATGCAATACCAACTGCTGGCAGTTTCCCCGGCATTTAAGGAAATATTGTTGTAAGACTTTTATGTTCCGTACTTCAATCAGCCACAGCCAGCAGTATCCCAATAGAAGGACCCTCAACAGACCGTTTTCAGCATTTTGCTACAATTAAACTCCTCTGGTTTTAGCCCTCGGGCAATTTAGTACCTTTTTACATATGCACATTATGAACTTTTGACCAGGGTCTCGCAGCCATATATTAGAGTGCTGCTCTTGAAAGCAGGCTTAACAAGTTCCTCTGAGTATTGCAGTTGGAGTCAGTAGTGGAAAAGGTAATTTAAGCAACTTGCAGTGAGGCCATTCAGAATCTCAGCGATGATCCTAAATATCTCTCTCTCTCTCTCTCTCTCTCGCTCACTCTCCTTTTATTTTTTTCTTCCTTGTTTCCTCTGGAAGCTGGTAGCAAGAGCTTTCAAAGTCTGTGATTGATCTTTTATTCAGTAGCTAACGAGGGCTGTGATTCTATTAGCGCGCTACAAGGCAAGAGAACAGTGATTTAATGAAGTGTCTAGTGAGCCGGCCATAGATTTATCCTGTTGTCGCTAATTTGCAGTGCCGGGGCGAGCATGAAGGAAACCTGCACTCACACTGCTATTAAGCAGGTATTTCCTTAGTAAATTGTTGTAAGGTCAGGTACAGTTATCTGAGCAAAAGCAATGCCTTACCTCTTCAGTGTCTGCAGATGACAGCCGCCGTGCTGAGCGCTCACTGAAGTGGAACCGGGAGATCAGAGGTCCGTCTGCAAGTCGCCCTTAGCGGAGGAAGGAGCAGATGAACTGCCAAGTAGGAGTAATAGAGTCATAATTGGTGATTAGAACCGGAAAGGTGCAATAACATCTTAATACAAACTGGCGTATGTTATAGTTACTGTCAGTTGTTGTAAACTCGCCCTGCCGCCTGGACTAGTTATGTTTCCCTTGATTAGCTTCGAGGAAGGAGGCAGCAGGCACGGGGACAACCATCCCGACGACAGGGACGTGCAAAGCCTGACTGCTTCCCGGGCGGGGTCTTGCCTGGTCCCTGCTGTTCTCCTGGGTCTCCCACACTGGCCCCTGGGACCTTGCCCAGGTAACCTCACCCCACTGCCCCGGGAGGACTCCGTGTCCATTACTGTCCTCCGCTTCTCAGGCACGGTGACATTCATGCACACTGGTTTCGAGGCTCGTTGAACTTTTGTTTTATTTGCTTTTGCTAAGGGGAGGTATCCGCCTCGTGTCAAATCCATATCCTTCTGCAACTCTGTGCTCACAGTAAAAGATTCAGTCTGGCCGTGCCAGAAAGAAAACATAAAAGAAAATAAATACACAGTGTGGGGGGAATTACGCACTGGGGATGGCATTTTTCCAGCATGTATGGGGATGGTTCAAGTGCAGCGTGCCTGGTTGGAGGTGCCCTTGCCGTGCGTGTCCACTGTGGCCTCCCTGAGAAGAGGTGGTTGAAGGGTTCCTGGATGATGCTTAAGTAATCACCAGGCTGCGCAGAAGAACAACCCTCAACAGTCAAGGTGTCCTGCGGACAGTTACACAGATGTGGGCATAGTGGGCCTTCCCACGCCCAAGTCCCTATCGCTCCCTGAACTCACAGGAGAAGCCATCCAGCATTGACCAGATGTGCTGATGAATATGGGACTGTCATTCATGTTGTCTTGAGAGGATAAGAGTCACCAGGATGCCTGGGAGAGGACAGGGAGAGGAGGTAATGTGTAGGGAGGCATCTTACCATGCTGGCACGTAGTAGGTTCTCAGTTCATGGATTGGGGTTCTGTGGCTGCAGGATCATTGGCTGAATGAAGCTTTGTCATTGATGTCTCACCCTGATCCTAAAAACATGGGTCATTCTCAAGCCTACTTTGCCCCAGTGCTGTGTGTTAGGTGAGTTAAGGTTTATGATCAAGGAATGGGTTTAAAGGAGTGTTTTATAACGTTGGCAGGTGTTCATCTGAAGATTTAAAGGGTGAGTCCCGCTTCCCAGTTTTCCAGGGTGGACTGTTGGGCCTCAGGACTATCTCCCCGGCTGCAGAGTAGGGGAGCTCATCTGAGCGCACCATATTGTGGCAGTGGGTCCACCTGAGAGAGGCCCTGCCCGTCCCATCACAGGGAGACGTGGTAAATGCTCATCGCTCAGCATGGTGGCCAGGACATCCAGTGGCATATCTGCTGAAGATTTGGAAGAGGGACAGAGACAGACATAAGTGGGACATTTACAAAGGAGAAGGGAGAGGAGAGGGCACTGGAGGGGGCAGGAGGCGGGCGCGGCCTGCTGAGTCCTGCTTGTGTCTCCTGTAGTCCACGCTGAGCACCTTGCCAAAGTGGCTAGGTGGGAGCAACAGTGACAGATGGCTGTCGCGTCCCTAGTGCTGACTGTGTCCACGTCTCATTTAATCTTAGTGCAGTTCCTCAGGGCCCCGCCTTCTGATGACACACTGCCCCGTGGGGGCCATGTCAGAGCCCAGCAGGACTCTCACCTGTGTCTGTCAGTCCTGCCTTTCAATCTGTAAACACAGGAGCGCCCCTTGTTTGTGGTCTGCCCCTGTCCTCCTGTCCTTTCTGGAGAGGCCCAGCTTCTCATCTCTGTGAGAGTCCCCATTCTTTCTCCTCTTTGGAGACATGGATTGTGCAAGTCTCTGTTCTGCTCTGCCCTCCGTTCCAACTCCTGTTGGACCCTCAAGGAAAATCGGCAAAAGGAGGAGTGGAGGTGCAGAACTTCCGTTTCTAAAGTGGGCGAGCAGTCCAGGAGACGCTCGCGGACCCACCTTCTCGTAGTTGAACATGTTTATGGGAATATGTTCGCATCTCCACCTGCACACCCTATTATGGTAATAAGTGCCCACACGAATGTGCCTTGGTGTGTAAATCAGTGTTCTTCCCTTCATTTTCCTGGTGAATAATACCCACCATCAGGGGGCACTAGCAGTGTAATCAATGTATGTTTTTAAGGTGTTTATTATGTTTCATGGATTTTTTATTTCCTTTCTGAAGAACTGATCTTTCTAATCGGAATTGCATTCACATGGACTTTTTTGGTTTTAAATTAATAGAAGCTCGGACACCAGGCACAAGATGTCACATGTTATTGGATTCCATTTGTATACAAAATCCAGCCCAGGCTAGTCCCAGGAATATGGTGCAGGGGGTGTTTGGCGGGGGGGGGGGGGGGGGGGGGGGGGCGTAAGGGAGGGGAGCGGAAAAACTCAGGCTAGTGGGCCCTGAGTTTCCTTGGGGTAGATGAAAATGTTCTGGAACTGGACGGACTCAGTAGTCACACAACAGGGTGAGCTTTCTTTGCCACTGAAGGATGCACTGTAAAGTGGTTAATTTTTATGTTTCGTGGATTGCACCTGAATACAGAACAGCTAACACGTGGGGAGGGGTGCTCTGACACATGGGACATGCTAAGCTGCTCATTGTTTCCCTTTCCCTTGTGCCAAACAGTCCTAGGTACTTTCCTGCCCATGACCCCAGGTTCAGGAAGTGGCCGGGTGGAGGGTAATGCCCAAGTAAAGAGATCTCGGGGAGGGAGCCATCCCCGCCCTTCATGCTGCTCTGCCCAGAGCCACAGACACGCGCTTACCTTATCATCTCTTGACCACGCTATTGATTAGTGATGTGTTTGCCTGTGTTATTAATAATGTATACCTCGAAAAATCTATGCGCATTATGGTCTTTGATCTTCCCATGAATTTCAAAGCCAAAGATTCTATTTTCTTTTTCTTCCTTTCATTTTTTAAAAATTTTCAAAGAAGTAAAACTAGAAATAATTTTAAAACTTTCTCTCTCCTTTTCTACTGGAAGACTTCCTGCTGACCTGCATCCATGAGATATGCATGTATCTGCACATGTGAAGTATGTGCATAGACCTATCTACACACATATGTACATAAGTGAACACACATGCATACTCACATGCATGCATAGTGCATCTGTACATATATCTATACATATGTCCCATCTTATATAACATGTTGCATATGCACACTCACATGCATGCATTCATACACACTTGTATCTGTACATGTACGTATGTGTACACCACATACATATACAGATACCCAGAATGTCTGGACTCTCTCTCACACACACACACATCCATGTATGCATGCAAGTATCTATACATATTTATATACATACACCTATACATGTGCATACATATATATACATATATCTTCACACCCACATTATCAGGAGATTATTATAAGATACTTCCAGTTCAAGCTTACTGCATTCTAGAGGTGAGGACTATTTGAATACAAGACTTCCTCTCTTGTAGATTGAAACAGAAAATTAAAGACTTTGGACGAAGGCGGGATCAAAGGCTCACTTCTCATTGTTCTTTTATTGTTTATTGACTTCAAAAGGACTTTTTAGTTTAAACTGACTTTAATGTCTCTTGAATGCTCTTTTGTAAAATGACTTTGAAAACTGGGGGATAATGTCTTCATTAAGTGGAGAAAAATCTTGGGAAAATATAACTGTAACGTGGCTTTCATTAGAGTGGAAAGAGATAAAGCTTTGCTTAATTAATGTCTGTTTTCTCTCTGTTCAGAGTTACAAGGAAAAAGGGGGCTGAAATTAGTGCTGATAAAAGCTTGAAATAGACATTATAGTGCTGAAACTTTCTTCCCCCTTTGTTAGAAATTAGAACGCACTTCATGCAACTCTAGGAACAGAGTGGGAATATTCAAGGTGCGTGTCTTATTGAATATAAAATGACTGCAAACCCATGATGTCAACCACTCTGGCTCCTGTCTGCCTATTTGACTTCATTTTTGTTTTTTCTCTCTGTAAACAGCTGTTTAGAAATTGACAGTGGTGTGTGGTGAGGGTGGGAGGGGGGTAACTGAGGTGCTTTCCTTTCTGCTTAACTCAGAATCTCTCCCTCCTGTTCCCTGAGCCTCCAGTTAAGTCACCTCCCTCGGGGGCAGTCCCTGGCTCCCAGGTGCCCAGGTTGCTCACTCCTTCCTGGCCTTCTGCCTGTTCCCTGTTCAGCCTCCCTTGTCTAGAGGCTAATCTGCTCTTCAAGCTTTGGACGGCTTTTCCGGGTTGCCTTTTAATTTTATCTTTTAAGCTCCACTGGGGAACCAGACGCTCGACTCTGACTTCCAGTGGGCTCCTGATCTGACTGCTGGTTCCGTGGGTTCCACGTCCCTGGGGTCACGGTAGCTACGGGGTGCAGTGGTGCCCTCTACCCAGTGGAGTCCAAACTGGATCTCTGGATCCTTCCTCTTGCTTACACCCAACCCTTGGAATGCAGTTCCTCAAGGGACCATCTTGTGGTATATTCTCAGCCTCTTGGAAGAGACTTTAAGCCTCTCCTTCTGTAGCCCAGTAGTTAAGAGGAGGCGCCATGGTCAGCGGGGTAAGGCTGACCTGGGTACAGCGCTATGTCTTCTCTCTGCCAAGTGGCTCATTGACCTATGATGGGTTACCCAACTATCTGGGCCTCAGATTCCTCATCTGTGAAGTGAGGACCGTACTGTTTACTTCAGAGAGTTGTGGTCTGATCAGATGAGGTACAACAGAGGGCAGTAACAATCTGTGTTCTGATTGGAGCAACACTCTCCATCTAATTCTGCATGGCAACACACCTGCTCTTGCTCATTCTAGTAGATACCTTTGGAAAGGCTCCCCTTGTTACTTGTCACCTTTCAAGAGTGTTCAAGAGCAAAACTTTGAATACTGTGGTATCTTCTACCTAATAGTTCCGCATGACAGGACCTGGCTGTCTTTATCGTGTCTCTCAGTAGGTGACAGATGGATAGCATGATTTTGTTTTTATACCTGTGCGATCCTGCTGGCCATATTCTTTTTTCGAACGCTCAAATGCCATCGAGCCATAGATTTCAGAGGCAGATGTAAATACCGCGGGTTTTAAGTGGTGCAGAGTCACTGTGGGTTCGTTATGTAAACCCTCAGGGATATTTACACCCTCTCCTGAGCAGGGTAATGGAGCCTCCAAACCACCCACCAAGAGCTCTGCCTGTAAAATATTTAAGGACTGGTACTATAAAGACATTTCCCTTATGCAATTTGTTTTCCGTCTAAAAACCAGGAGAACAAGGAAATCGCAGCTCATTGCAACTTACAAAGACCGGACTCTCCTGCTATGCTGCGTCTCCTCCAGTAGCACTTGGAACAGGACCTAAGTCAAACAAGAATGGTGCAAAACAGCGTGTGCATCCCCAGTGCAGTATGATGACGGCCAGGCCTTCCTTGGAAGCACCCCATGGAGAGTGCAGAAGGGCTCTCTGATAACAGGTCTAGTTAAGAGACGTGAAAAACCACTTCAAAACCACAACAGGCTGCCAAGATTTTTCTCTTCCTCACAGATAAAAGGGAGAATCCTTGACTCGGCTTATGCCAGGTGTCATAAGGCCTGGTTTCTTTAAGAAGATGTCCTCCCAGAGGAGTGAGCCACTGAGCCCGGTGGGGTGATGCTCATGGCACCTGAGATCCTCTATCCATTGCTTGCTCAGCAGAGCTAAACACCAACATGTGGGAAGTGGGATTAGGGACCATGTAAATGGGATTCTCGGGGAATGCGAGATGCCTTTTGTAGGTGGATGTGTTAGTAAAGGAAGCACTAACTGCTCTAACAAATCAGCCCACTGTGTACCATGGCTCCAACATGGCCAGAGTTTATTTCTTGCTACAACAGCTCCAAAGTTATTGTTCTGGACTGAAGGCAGCCCTCTCCCAAGGGTGATTCAGGGACCCAGGCTCCTTCCATCTGGTGCTCTGCCTTCTTCCACACCTGGCTGCCACAGCTGCCTGGCTTGTCGGCATGAAGCTGCTGGAAGAGGCAGGAACATGGGGTGATGCCATGGGGACACTGTAAGGACCAGGCCTAAGTGTGACACATCTGTGAGTTGCAAGAGACTAGGAAGTGCAGGCCAGCTGTGTGCCCAGGAAGAAGTAGGGCACAGGGGGAATCTTTTCCTTGGCTGAAGTTCTGGGTTTTTTGGACAATCGGTGCCTTTTTTTTTTAAATTTTTATTTTTTGACCTAAGTTTCTCATGCATTCGACTTGGTAAGTAGCTGGAGATAACTAGTCATGCTTTCTGCCTCCACTACCCCAGCCTCGTGGGGTTGCGTGGCTCCACTCTGACTGTCCAGCGAGCTCAGGGGCCTTGCCTACCCACTGTAAATGCCGGACACGATGGCGCTTCACAGCACTCCTGGCAGCAGAGGCCACTTGGCAGGTCCTAGCTGACAGACAGAAGCAGGGATCTATGGCAGGCTTCTCGGAGACCTTTGCCTTCCTGAGAGAAGAAAAGCCATTGCTGGTGTTTTCACTCTTCCTTTCTTCCCACCCTGGATGAAAATTTGAGACCTTCAGTTGCCACAGTCTTGTTGCTTTCATGACCAATAAATGAAGCCAAAGGAATGACAGAGAATAGCCTTCCCTTTGTAGAGCCACTGCCCAGTCTCCGCAGCCACAGGACAGTCAGCCATGCTCCCTCCTCCTAGACCCCTTCCCACCCCTGCACATTAATGAACCTCTAATCAGCATACTGGTGCAAACAGGGAATTCGAATTTGAGAGGTTCTGGGTAACCCTCGAGGCCAGAATTCTTGGACAATGCCACAGTTTCCCCTCACCTTGCTTGTCTGGTTGAATGTTTGCAAAAAATTATTAGATTTTGCTTCAGCCGGGGCACCCTCCCATGCAAAACTTCTAGAAAGGTACTGGTTATAAGATGTTCTTAGTGTCTGTAGTGGTCTCCTGGCGGTGATGGTCTCAGAACTTTCCATGATGCGTGAAACCTCTGAAGTGATATTTGAACTTCTTGCCTTTGCTGCTGTTATTGCCCTTTCCTCATGTGACTTTGTACTGGGACACATTTATATAATGGTAATTGCCTCGTGGTATTTAAAAATCTTTATTTGGGCCACCTTGGTTAGAAGATAAAAATATATAGTCCTTGAACATCATTTGGCCTGAGCTAGGCTCGAGTTTCTATCCGTCTTAATCATCGTCATTATCATCACGAACATAGTAATGATTTTCCATGCCAAGGCGTGGTGTAAATATCATCATGAGATAGATGTATGAACTTATTAAATAAGCTTTTAGAGTACTTTAGTCCATCAGATTGCAATGTGTGATGTGTGTTTATTTAAGCTATTCCAGATGAGAGATCAGATTTTGATTCTCCACATACTTCAAATATTACAGATGCTTCTACTAACAAAATGTTACCTAATTCAAACTTTTCATTTTATTCAGTAGTGCCAGTCCTTTGATTATTCCAATCAGGCATCGTAATGCTGATTTATGCATATGTTTTTTTGTCAGGAGACTGACTGTACTTGCATTGTTCAGAGGACCGATGCAAACTGAAGGTAGAAAGAGGGAAAATTAACACCTTAAATAGCTATCCGTGTGCATATTTCAAATTAAGAGTCAACCGTGTTGAAGTGGCCGCTCAGAGGCCTGGCCGAGTGCTGTGCTCCTGTAACCCACAGTGTTAACGTTGGGATCCCCACGCAGGCTCCCCGGAGGGAACGTGGTTGGCCTCTTCTCCTGAGCCAAGGCCTCCTTGTGCCTGTACTGACTGTTCCAAAGATATCAATTCTGGAAGGCATTGCCCATTATTAAAGCATAAAAACCTTTGGATCCTTGATAATTGTATCCAAAGGAAGAAATTCAGAAAGCTTAAAACTTCTGTCAGTAGAGACCAAGCCACGTTGCTGTTCTATGAAGCTTCAAAGCTTTGCCGCATTGGAGAAAAGCATGCTGTTTTGTTGTCAGATAAAGGACATCAGCAAAATGAGTCCCAAGTCACCATGGGCTCCTGTTCCACCTCCTTTGCAGGCAGTCTGTTGTTTTGCAGGGGACAGCAAAGTATGGCCCTGGGGCCAGTTCCGGTCTACTACCACTTTTTGTACAGTTTGCAAACCGAGAGTCCGTCTCTTTTTTTCTTTTTGTGATTCTGAGGATTGAACCCAAGGCCTTATGCATGCTAGGCAGGGGGTCTGCCACTGAGCTATGTCAGCAACCCTCTTTTTTTACAAAATTTTAAGTGGTCAAAAAATACTAAAAAGTAAAATAATATTTTCTGATCATGAAAACCCCATGGAATTTAAATTTGAGTGCTCTTAGAGTTTTCCCAGAACACAGCCTTGGACACGTCCTTGGTGGCAACGGTGAGATTACAGTGGCAGGGTGAATAGTTGAAAGACACAGGTGAGGCCCACAAAGCTGACAGTGGTTCCTAACATTTCAGAGAGTATTCTCCCACTTCCTGTGGGCAGAGGCCGTGAAGAACAGGTTTTGATCCCTCCTTCCCCTGTGAACTGTGCTAGTGCTAACATGGTCCCATTGCCACTTTTTAAAAAGAATTCTTTCTCTCCAGCAGGTCCCAGCCATGACCTTCCCTGCTTGTCCCGCTCTTTGTTCCCAAGTCTTGGCAAGGTGAACAGTAAGGTGTTCACCAAGGGTCTTGCGACCAGCCTGTGGTCCCCTGCAGGTCAAAGAGAGTCACCTCTAAGATTATCAAGCCATCGTGTGGCACAGGGTGCCACGTCCTTGTACCATGGGTGCCGCCATCCTTCTCCTCGGTAGTTACAGTATTAATTTAGGGATGATGAGGGGAAAGTGGTCTCCCTTTATCTGTTAATCCCTTGGAGCAAGTTCTGTTCAGAATGAATAGTCTTGAAACGTGTAATAAAGTTACCCATCAAGACCACTTTTACAGAGAGATTTAAATGTGATAATAAGAATAAAAGAAAATGAAGTGACATTGAGGGCATCTTCTTTTATAATGGCTCTTGGTCTTGACTGTTAAGCACACTGTAAAATGACTTTTATACATTTATGGATTGAAATGGTTCTGCTGAAATTTTAAGTGTTAACATTGTTCAAACTTTCATTACCAACACCTCTCCCCGTTGTCACAAAACAGTTCCGTATTTGACATTTTGATCACAGGAGCCTGGGGTATTTTATACCAATGCTCTCATTTCGTGCAGTTGGCGGCTCTGCTTATTTTGATTTGAGCACCTTTCTTCAGGAAGTCAATACATTATGTTTGCACATTTTGCCCCAATGCATCCTCTGAATTGATGGTCACAGAAGATATTCTGTAGAGAGAGAGACAGCTTCAATGTTTTAAGATTGACTTCAGCAGAACATGAGGACTTTTTTCTTTCTCAACCTTTTTCCTTCTTTTTCAGATTTTCTTTTTTGCTCCTGTCCCCACACTGAACCTTATTTGTGATAACAGCTTTGTCAAGGTGTAATGCACATACTGTGTCATTCGCCCCTTTAAATTGTACAAGTCGGGGCTTTTTGTCCATTCACAACCATCACACATTCAATTTGCAGACACTTTTATTACCCCAGAAGGAAGGCCTGCAGCCTCAGCAGTCGCCTCCTCCGTGCCTCCTCCCCTGCTCCCCGGCCTCCCCTCTTCCTGCCCCTCTGGATTTGCATGCTCTGGACATTTCATATACTCTGAGGTCCTTTGTAACTTCCTTTCCCTCTCATGATGTCCTCAGTAAATGTCATACCTTCATTTTCAGTCCTTTGCTTGTTGTTCCTTGCATGTAAGCACAACATTTAGCAACAAATGCGTACATGCATGGCAGTGTGTAGCCTGCCCAGCTCTTGGATCCTTCTCGGTGGCCACCCTGGCTGCTGGCGGAGCTGGCATCTCCCAGGCTTTCTCTGAGTGCTGTTGAGTACATAACTGATTGCTACAGCCAATGCCTTACTGGTTCCTTAAGCTCCTCCCTGTACAGCTGTGGGCACACCAGGAAGGAAGGCTGGTCCCTTAGTAGGTCTGTCCAGAGGTTCTGCGTTAGAAATCAATCTCTCAGCCTTTAGAAGCTTTTTTTTTTTTTTTTCCACTTCCATTTTTCTCCTCCCAGGGACTTGAGTGCAAGGATCCCCTGGTACTCCTTGGGCCCTCCTTGGTTACCCAGAATGGACCTAACAGCAGCTTCTGGATACATTGCCATTGCTGGGAGAGGAGATTTGTGTAAATGGATAAGTTTGAGTTTGTAAATATTTTCTTTTTTTCTGTCCAGAGTTTTATAGGAGAGATTAAGGTGATGTCAGCCAATGCTTTATAAAATTGAGGCCTATTCTGACCAGGCTTCATGGTAGAGGATAAAGTGAGTCCGACTTCCCCTGATGGAGAGACATAGTGAAGAACGGGTCTCTTATGGAATCATTATGTAAATAAGAGGAGTTGGAACTTAGAGGTACCTGGCCTGCCTTTCGTTCACCCGCCCAGGGTGTCCTCAGCAAGATGACCAGTTCCTGATTTGCCAGCCGTGGATCTGGAGGTGTGTCTAGGTTCTCATGGTTACCAAATCCAGGCTGCCAGACAGGTGGTGAACTGACTGGATATAATTGGAGATTGGCTTTCATTATTATTTCAAGACCTGCCCCGCATTATCACAGAGGATGGAAAGTCTCCCTAAGTTATAAACCAGCTAATTGCTTCCTCAGTTGAAGACCTAAATGAGTTTTAAAGCAAAATGCATCTCTCCAGGGGCCAAGTAGCCAACACACACAATAGGCAGTTGAACTAGCAGAGACTAATGCAGGAAGGGTCCCCCACTCTGTCCCCTTTTCTCCCTCTCCTTCCTTCCCTCCTTCCTCCCCTCCCTCCCCTTCTTTCTCTTCTTCCCTCGTTTCCTGGTTCCTCTGCCTCTCCCTGTCCCCTCTCTCCCTTGCTCCTTCCCTCACTTGCTTCTTGGGTTCATCCCTCCTTCCTTTTCCCCCTTTCATTTAAACATTATAAATATGATGGGGTTGCGTCTGTGGGCTTTTGCTGGTAATTAAATAAATTATTTATACATTTAACACAATCTTGAATTACTAGGTGATCATCCTAGGCACTCAGAAGCATAAGAGCCCTTGAAAGCAATATCCCAGCATAGCTATTCCATAGCACGTCCTACAATCTAAATATTGCTTTTAGTGTAATCGAAGCAGCAAGAGTAGTCACAGCAGTTGATGGACTATTTTTCAAATTGATTTCAAAAATGTATTTAAGGGGATGATCTTCTAGTCTAGATTACCTATTGATTTTTAATATGAAAAGCTCATTATGTAAGCAGTAACTGCATATAAAAACCTAGCAAACCTTTGCATAAATCCTTTAATTGAATTTCCAGAGCCTGTGGTTCTACTTTTTTTTTAATTAAATCTATTTCTTTTTTTAAGTGTTACTGTGTAATTTGCATGCTGTGAAGAGGCCCTGTCCCAGATAAAGTGCCATTGATCCTTATTAAACCTCACCTCTGGGCTTGCTTAAAACTAACTGGAAAAATTAAAGTGTTCATGCCGCAGTGCGCTTACAGCTCCTGTGATAGGATTATGGAAAAAATAATAAAACTAATTTCCAGGAGAGAATTTATAATGTGAGATTTTATTTTTTTTTCAATTTGATAATTAATAGTGAAATCATATCACATATAAATCATATTTTAGCCTATAAACTGAAATGGCAATTAGGAAAGATAATATATACTTGATGTAAAACCATCATGTTCCATGCGATAATCTTTTGGCACTTTTAATTTTTTAATTGTGGAAGGAAAGGATTATGAATTCAAGTCAAACACATTAAATGGTGGGTTTCATTGGAAAAATCTGATTCTTTTACTATGCACCATATTAGTAGATTTTTAATATTAGTGTGAGGAAGTATAAAAGATATGGAAAGAGATATTCTGGTTATGTTCGTACTAAAATGTATGTATTAGAATTACCAGGGGAAAGAAAAATATAAAAGCTGCAATAGGTTTTTCTATTTTTTAATACCTAACATTTGTTATTTTAAAAGCAATAAAATCCCCTAAAGAAATATTCATAATCAATAAGAACACAAAATATGGAATATATTAACTGAGTTATAAAAATGTTCATAGTATAGCACAAAATGAAAAACACAGCAAGTTATGTACGGTTTAAAGTGTAATCAATTTTGAGGTTGTATACAAGGATATAAATGATAAACACAAGTAGTAGCATTTTTAGTAAAGGCTGTTACAAAATACTGTATTTATGGCCTATTCCATTCTTTTTATAGCTCATTAATGTAGAAAACAAACACAGTGTATCCATCTTCTCAGACAGCTTAAAATTCCCTTAAATGATATTTTTAAATGGAAATACTGAGCTCATTTGATCTGTTACTTCTTTAAGCACGTTAGGTTGAATGGGTGAATGTTCCACACTGCGGGCTTCCTTTACAGACTCTGGAAAGAAAAAGTGATGATAATGATGTATATCACTCTCTCTCCACCAAAGAGGGCCAAATCTGCCCCTTTTACAAACGGCTTGATAGCATCCCCCTCCTCTTCCAGTCTCTGTGCCCACCCTCTATGTCCCCACCCAGCCCCAAGGAGAGCCTTTCTTCCTTTGGAAGCTGCACCAATTCTTCCAGGCCACAAGGGGGCAGTTGAGTTGCTGGCTCATCACCCTAGCGGGCGGGCAGAGGAGAATGTTACTGCTGCTTCCAGAGGTGTGGGATGTGCTGTGGTGCCCGAGGTAGAGCATGCAGTGTGTGCCCAAGCTAAGCAGTTGGTCCTGCTGCTCAAGTCGTCTTGGGTTTTTGTTTGTTTTGTTTTTTTCTTCCCCCTTCCCATGGACAGGCCCTTCCTGAGTAAGCTGTAATGAAATATCAGTAACTTAGTTCCAGTTTTGAATTTGGTCTAGATGTTTCCATTATGGCCCCTTGTCTCTTTCCATCTTGTTATTCAGTGGACTTCACTAGACTGTCATCATCAACAGGTATATTTCCATGGTTAAAGGAGTCACAAACTTGGATTCCCAGCCTTCTTAAAATATAGGTAGGTTTAGCAGTGCTCCATATGTTTTCCACAGTGTAGGTACATTGGGAAAGGAAAAGATAAATCTTGGAAAGCACTTGGTACGTGTTTTCATTGCTTCCTTCTATTTGGATCAACACCCACTCCAGAACTTCATAGCTTCTCTGGTCCATCCATCCATCCATCCATCCATCCATCCATCCTTCCTTCCTCTCATTTCTCCAATATAGATTGGATACTGTTGTGTGTCAGGCACTACTTCAGCTAGTAAGTAGATGAACATGAAACTGGGTCACTTGTTGCCTTCCCGGATCACATTATCTAGGGGAAAGACAAAGCCACGATGCCAGTAATTTTAACAGGAAGAAGCAGAGACCTAATTCAGCTTGAAAGAAGGTTGGATTTAGAAAAAAATGTTTCATTATACGGTTGAAACTATTTATTTATTTATTTATTTTTGCTTATCACTGTGGTTTATTTGGACTTTATAATTTGCAAAGTAATGGTATGGGAGATAAGTTTCATGATACTGAGTGCCATGAAGCTGATGATCTTAGAACCATGGTTCTTTGTGGCATTATGGTAAAAAAGAAGATAGTTTATATAATACAAATGGACAGGAGACACCTTCCTTTCAGTGGGTTAGACTGTTGTTGGTCTGGTTGCCTCCAGAGAATCACGTGGCCACTGTCTTGGGACGGGTCAATAAGCAGGTCCATTTGTAGAATGAGTAGTTTCCTGCAAGTTGCCGCCAGAGGTCAGGGCACCAAATAGAGGCACTGTCCACCTGTGACATGGGACAGTGGTTAGAGTCAAGATTCAAGACCCAAATGAGGAATGAAAGCCAAGCTAAGTTTGGCACAGATTTGAAGCTTATGATAATGCTAACCCAACCATGCCCCCTTATCCAGGCTATGACAAGGTAGCCATATGCCCCATGTGGCTTATTGAAATGTAAATTAATTACAATTAAAATGTCAGTTGCTCAGATGCATGAGCCACTTTTTAAATGCTCTACAAGCCTCACGTGGTCAGTGGCTACCATATTCAGAAGTGCCTATATGGAACATTTCTACATAGAAATGCTTCATGGGGTAACCCTGCTCAAAGGAGAAGTCTCTAAAGTCTGATCTGTTGGTGTTCCAAAAAAAATATTTCAACTTTTATTTATCTATTAAACTCTTTCATGTCTTATTAAATATTTCAACATACTGATCAGATGGAAGGTACTGTTTTAAATGCTTTGCCTGGACATACACATGTCATCCTTTCAAATAGCCTATGATGTGATGCTACGATTATCCATATTTTGCAGATGAGAAATCATATGCACTAAGCAAGGAGGCAGCAGATTAGAGAGTCCACCTTAGGTGTTTTAGCTCCAAGGTCCTATATCTCAAGGGCTGCAGATTTACTCTCAACTAAGAATGGTGATTTTTCACACTTGCCCTCTCTAGTCCTCTGTCTGGAACTTGTATGACAGGCAAGGCATTCTGAAGTCAGGTTTGATATTTCCCCAGATAGTGGGTGCATGCTTCATGTGGATTTCAGCTTTTAAAAATGCTTTATAGGATTGAGTATATGCACAATTAAATGGATTGGGACATTATCCTGCCTGGTTTCCACCAAGGTGGCCCTCACAAAATGAGCAGAAGGCCTAGAAAGGTTACTGCAGGGAGACCAGCATTTGAAGAACGTGAACATCAGCCAGCAGTGAGAAAGGGAGGGGTTGGTTCCTCCACTCCCCGATAGGAGCCCTTCTTCTGCTACAGGTGAACACAGTGATCCTGGACCCAGGAACTGAGAAGTGAATTGAAAAAAGCGAGTCTAAAATAGCAAAGAAAAGATGTAAATTGAATGCATGAGTTTCAAAGACTCATGTCCCCCTAACACTTTATCCTACTTGAAGAATGTAACTGAGACAATGATTCGCGTTCAGAGTCTGTAAGTAAATAAATAGCAGTGGAGGTACGTGCCCTTAACTTTTCTGAGGAAAGTGTCAATTAAAGACTTTTAGGATTTTAAGCAGTTGGTGCCCTCTGCCTGTCTTGGTTTTCCTGGTTTAGCTGGGACCCTAATCAGTCTATTCCCTGCATACTAGACGGGCATCTTTCAATAAAGCTGAAAATCTTTAAATAAAAGGTTTTGAGAGGAAAAAGGAGCCTTTGATTGAAGTAGTGTTGTGGCACAAGGAAGAGCTTCTGAAGGGAACTTTGTTGGATGTGCCTTTGTTTATCAGTAACCCGGAGGGGCTGTCCCCAGCCCCCATCCTTTAATTTAAAGGTCTTTAAAGTTTTTTTTAAATATATATATATATTTTTTTTTCTGATATTAGCATATAAGTGCATTTATTTAGCTTAGGTTATGGAATCCTGAAAAACTGTGAAGGTGAGTGGTTTCCCCAGCACTCTGGCCATACTTGCCAGAAATTTCCCAAGAATGCCATATGTTTTGCTCAGGGCAAGGGGTGGGGGTGTGTGTGTGTTTGTGTGTGTGTGTGTGTGTGTGTGTGTGTATTTGGACATGTACATGCAATGGAGGTAATAAGAGGGCCACGTGTGAAAACTGTGCAAATATGACACGTGTTATGTGTCTGCGGACCTTTTCTGTCTGTCCATCGTGCTGAGGTCAGAGCTTTAAAATAAAAAGTGAAATTTCTGTGCTGAAAGGGAAAGGGAACCCCTGCTCCCCTAAGGATTTCTTAAGTCTCTCCTATCGCAGGTTCATGCTGAGCTGCCCAAATCTGCATCTTTGATGTGTTTTTCTTTCCTATGTTTTTCAAGGGCTTTTAAACACATGATGCAGAACATGTGTTTAATTTTTCCTGGGAAGGACCAATCTTATACATCTGTTTCCCTGTGTCTATCAAAAGTTCCAGATATAAAGAAGCTGCAAGGTATGATCTATTCTAAAGAAGGAAAAAATGAAAAAGAAAGTCATTCATGTCTGTTTCTGGAGGCGTTGGGGGTGGGGATGCAGGTTTGCAGGGACTGAGGCTTATGTGCTGTAGGGGCCACTGTGTGGAAGAGAATCTAGGCAGGGCGCCTGGATGCACAGGGCCCTTGGGCTACCCTCCATCAGCTTCCATGTTCTGACAACTTTTGTAAAACCTTCTTGGAGAGACGGCTAGAGTGTCTGACACCTCCATCTTCTTCTTCTCATGCCCTGAAATGTGAAAGATACTTTTACCCTTTTGATTTGGTGTTGAAGGTCATTTGAAAAATCTGAAAAATTGTCTGTTTACTCTCTGAAAAGGATTCAGCCTCCAGAGAGTCTTGCATGTTTCCCGAGAGAACCCCTCCTGGGGCGAGCTCTGCCGTCAGGGCATCATCTCCAGGAGCCTGACCCGCCTCAGAGACTTCAGATGTTTCCTTTCTGCCCACCTCTCCGTATCTGGGTAGATTTTTTTTTTTTTTAGTAGTTTCTTAATGGTCTTTAGCAAAGGCAGTAAGTGACACTGATCAGTGCAGGCGGACAGTAAGATTTATAATGTATTTGTGCTACCTGATTGCCAACAGAACCGGCCTTTCCCAGCGGTGCTGTACGCAGACTCGGAAAATCAATAGGGATTAACCTCTGACCCCCTCCACATACTTACTGTGGCTGCATCGCTTACCAATATTTCATCTGTTTCACTCAGCCGCTGTTACTTACTCAATAATGTGCGGCCAATCTCACAAGATACTAATTAATTTTTTAAAATGCAGCATCACTTAAAGCTGTGATAAAATATCCCACCTTTGGAAATCACCAGGCCCTTTTGGTGTATTTATTAAACTCACATTAATTAGCCTTAATTTTTTTTTTCCCAAAAAGGGAAGGGACGGCCCTTACAATGCCAGGGTATGCTTTGTTCACAAACCACCCCCACTGTGGTTAACAAGAGAGGGGCTCTAACACAGTTCTTTTCCTGGTGTGTGCTGGGAGTTGGGCCTCTTTCAGGAAAATTGTTAATCTTACATCTTAGACACTTCCTCCCACATTAAAGGTCTCTTTATAGGTACATGGATAAATGTGCTCTCTTATAAGATGAACCCAATGTAGCATTGTTTGAGGATCAGAATTCCCTTTAATACCTGGGCATGGTCTTGGCGTGAATATATGCAATGGCATGTATAAACATGTGTTTTTATGAGCTGCTCTTAATTTCTGTTACTGTGTAGGATGGACAGGGAGCACAATTTGCAGTAGTAAATACTTGCTTTTTACCTTTATCTTTAAGATTTGGTATATATTAGAGTACTGTGCATTTGTCTTAAACATTAGAATTGTCGCACATTTTCTTCATCTAACATGCTTTTGTTCACAGAATTTTTTTTTTTTTTGCAAGAATGCCTATTCCCCAGAGTTTACTTACAGTTTGCTATTGATCCAGCAGCTGGTATTTGAATTGGTCGATGTACTCTGTAACTTGTTTAAGATACCCTACCTGAGCTATTAGTTTAAATAATGTATTCATAAATTGATTAATCATTACAGTAAGACTTATTAGCTGCATTTATATCTGCGTGTTATCCACAATTGACTTGTAGTCTAATAATCACGCATATTTAAGCAGAAGTCAGGTTTTATATTATGACTTCGTAATTATCAAGGTGGAAAACAGTAGCGGTAGTATCCTGTGCAGAAGGTGAGTGGGTGTGGGTGTTACCAGTTGGGCTTCCTATGCAGGCTGCCGCTTTTACTTTTCTTGGGTAAAATAGAATATTGCCCCCCAAAAAACAAAGTATAGAAGTGGTCCAGATTCTCCCTGCCTTGGAGCAGTGATCGGGTTTGCCAGAACTGTCCTGAGGTCAGGGTTCTGGGGTTTGGGGGCAGCGGGAGAGGAACCTGAAGAACATTGCTTCAGTTTCTCTAGCAGGTCTGTGGTGCTGGTAGGATCTGCACATCACAAAGGTGGTGTACCTGCAGGACATGCATGCCCTGCCCTGTCCTCCAGAGAGGCCAGCAGTGCAGTGTTAGAAGCAACAGCCCAGCGAGATTCCCTGGGAACCAAGTGTGGCTCTTAAATACCTGAGACCAGTGTCCATGGTCCTTCCACATGGAAATGGAGGAAACAATATGGCTCAGCAGATTAGGGATACATGCACGTGTTTTTGTTTTTAATTAATAAACTATTTTTAGAGAGAATTATTTTAAGTTTACTGTAAATTTGAGTTCAAAGTTTGCAATTCCCAGACACCCTCTTTCCCCACCCATCACCTTTAATCCAACCTCATGTCAGTTAAAAACAATCTTTTGGACAGTGGATGCAAAATTCCAGCTTTGCACTGGGCCTGTTCCGCTGGGCCATATCTGACTCCCCATTCCAGGTTTCCTCTGGGGGTGAGGATCTGCCAGACCCCCTTCCCAAACCTTCACATGAGCTGAACCCCTTCTTTTCTCCCTTTTTGTTGGAAAAATCACTGTCTCCGCATGTGATCTTGCTGCTTCCTAAATCTCCCTTTCAAACTTGGTTCAACAACCTGCTACATTAATATCTACTGTGTGTTCTTTGGGCAAGGGTGAGGGAGCCGTCTCCCAGCGTGTGGAGAGCGCTGCCCGCCGCGAGAAGGACAGCTGCTTACAAGCCAGCAATTGTGCTTCCAACCCGGGGCAGCGCCTCCTCCTGGATGCCAGGTCCAGATGAAAGGCAGATGCCGCCCAGCTCTTTCCAAGGACCCTGCTCCCTAGCATGGGGCTTCATCCATTATTGAGAGCAGGCCGACTCCCCTCCACCGCCCCTCCACACACTCATTCTGCCAACCTTATTCAGAACGTCAGCACGGATGGCTTTCCTACAAAAGCATAAAGGCCAGCCAGGAAGCCTCTGCCGATAAATTATTTACAGTCTTTAATTATTATCGCACAGACTTATTAAACTTCTTGGTTACCTAGGAGCCCATGTAGCTGCTGAAAAGAGTTTGCTAAACTTTGAGTAAAAGACATTTTGTTCAAAAACAAACTCTCTTTGTGGATGCTGTTGCCATATGCTTGACATCCGTGGAGGGGGCGGGGTGTGCTGGTCCATGGTTAACCACCAGGCCTCTTGGCACGGGGAGGTTGGGAAGTGTTTGCTAATGGCTGCACGGTGGAGTTCAAGCGACCAACTTGAGGTCATGAACACAGAGGGGGAAAGAACTGTCCAGTACCACACCTGTACAAATGTTGTTTTCCACTCTACAGGTAAATAGTTGTGAATAACCTCCGAGCACAGATAATAGTTAAACTTAACCAAATTATATTGTGTTTGAGTTTTTCTTACCTTTGTTTTCCATGTAAGTAATTTAATTATATAACTTAATATTTAATAATGAGCATATCCATTAGCCAGCTCATAAAAATTTCTGGAAATCTAAAGTTCTTTTCTCTTGAGCCAGTCAGACCTGGCTGCAGCACGCTGCTCTGTTTAAATTGAATCTTGGTTTCAGATGGAGTTCACGATCTGTTCCTAATTCAGGCTCTTTCCTAACAGGGTATCCCTGCACAGTTTTCCGCTGGGGTGTGATGAGCCAATTGGCATGCTGCTAAGTGTCCTCGACAGCGGGCAGACACATGTACCCTGCTTGGTACATCCCAGACGATTCTGTTGTACTGATATTAAGGACAACAATATTTTGCCAGAAGCTATAACGAGATGATTCTGTAACAGCAGCATAGTGACACCAGACTATGTTTTGCAATTTTCTTTAATATTTATGCTGGATAAATAATTTATCTTTTTTTCAGGTTTTTGTTTCCTTTTTTTCCCCCCATCTGGAATATGTTGATATAGACAGGTGCTAGGTTTCCCTGGATGACTAAAGCAAGGGTTTGGTGATTTTCTTCCCTGAAAAAGCAGGTGCATCAGCAGAGTGGAGCCCCTGGGAGTTGCTTCCCCCAACACCGCAGCCCATCCACTAATATGAACTAATGAGACCTATTAAGGACCGGCCCACATGTTTGAAGGGAGTCACTTATTAATGATCCGTCTTGGCATGGCATCCTGACCTCAAGACTACTCGACACTGTGGGTTTGGAATGCTGAGTGGCATGTCTCACCTGTTATCCATTCAGAAGTAATGCAGAGGCTTCCTCCAACCCAGGTGCTGGGCCCTGAGCTGTTGACATGAGGAACTGCATCATTCTCAGGGGTGGGCATCTCTTGTATGTGTTGTAGGGAGTCTAACACCATGTCTGGTCTGTGCCAGTTAGATGCCTGTGACAACTACCCCCCACCATATGCCATGATCAAACACATCAGCAGGTATTGGTTCATGCCCTGTGGGAGACAGCAGAGTTGCCCCTGGCTGTGAACCAGTGTTCTTTCCACTCCATGCATGCAGGAAAGGTGCAGTAGAGATCGTGTCCTGTATTCAGCCCTTTGGCTCCCAGGATCCACCATCCTCCCAACACTGGAATTGGGAATCAGGCAGCCTAGTATCACCTAATCAACTTCTGTCCAGGAGGCTGCACAAGAGGAGAAATCCAGTATTTGCACTCAAGGACCACTGTCCCACACCCACCAAGCTCCTACAGAGGTGTCAAGGTCACAGATTCAGGGACCTTTTCTTTCTCTGACTCTGTTATCTCTCTTGTTTGTTTTAGTGGTGCTGAGATCAAACCTGGAGTCTAGCATGGGCCAGGTGAGCCTCTGCCATTGAGCTGCAGGCCCCCACATACCAGCTTCTGAGCTGTGGAGCTGGTGGGGTCCCTCCAAGAACTGGGGAGTGTGCATTTTGGAGGACTTGACAGGCTCCCATGACCTTGGACTGGAGGGACCGTTGGGAGACCAGTCCATGTTTGCAGGAAACTCTTTATCCCCACACACTTGAACTTGGTGCAGACCCAGGATTGGGTCCAGAGGTGAATTTTAGGAGTGCTGGGTGAGGCTCCAGATCTTTCTCAGCAGCAGAGAAGGATTGGCACAACTCAGTGCTACATGGCACAGTTCCTCTCCTGGTCAGGTGAAAGACTCCTCCTGGAACCACACTGTGTGTAACCTACATATCCACACTGGGGCCTCTTTTCAGATCCAGAAGGGCTGAGATTGAACTTTTCCAGAGTTATCCTCTGCAAACATGAAGTTTTCTGGCTTTTCCAGCTGGGTCTGCCATGGGGACATTTGTGCATGATCACATTGCTCCCTGGCTGGCACTGCCTGGCACCTGGGTCTTCAGGTGACCTATCTTAGGGCCTTCACAGCTGTCATAGTGGCTGACCTCCGGCATCTCTGAGGTGGTGGATGTGATGGAAGAGGCAGCTACGAGCCGTCCAGCCCGGGGATGTTCTTGGTGGACCACCTGGGCTCCGTGTGGCCCCAGGTTAGCTAGCTCAGCTCTCCAACTCTTGTTTTCCTACCTGTTAAGTGAGCGTGAGGAGGCTCTGTCTCAGAGTAGTGGGAGGAGAGCCCAGACAATAGGCAGGACGGCCCTCACGGAGCAGGCCCTGGTCACCCACGTCTCTCTTCACTGTTCTTTTGGTCTTCTTGCCATTTAGGACATTCCCTCAGATAATGGCCGGAGGCTGCTTTGTACCCCTGCCTGTAGGACATGAGACTGCCCAGTCTCATCAGAGTGTCTAAATCCTACCGTGAGCAGGCCTTTCAGAAACGGTCCGGGAGATCAATAGTTATCTGCTTACCTCTCTGGCTGAGATGAGATTTTATGCTTGTTACTAGCAGATCAATAGTGAAAGCAGATTCTGTTAAGTTTTCCGAAGGAGTCATTAATCTCCCTCAGCCTCAGTTTCCCTATCTGTGAAGTGAGTCTAACCAGGATGATAATGAAGAGTTAGGTCAAGTGAGGTTGGCAGCCAGACGTCCCCTCCCCTTCCGTTACACGAGAACATATGTCCCCTGCGCACCCCGGGTCAGCCGAGGTCACACGGCTTGGAATAATGAACTGCTGCATGGACGAAGCTTCTCTCCTCACTTGGCCACACACCTGAGAGCAAGCTGTCACTCTGTGAACCCGCTCACACACTTCTGTTTCTGCACAGTGCCCCCTGAGAGAAGACCTGAGGGACATTTGTGATCTCTCTTTGTTTTTTTTTCTTGTGAGCACTCTTCCAGGGAGACTCAAATTTTTATTCCTTCCTGAGGTTTTGTGTGTGTGTGTGTGTGTGTGTGTGTGTGTGTGTGTGTGTGTGTCTTATATTTCCAGAATGTTCCGTCTGTTTCTTTGTGATATCAGAATCTCACTCTTAGGATGGAAATGACCATGGGCTGAGCACCTGAGCTGCAGATTGTGGAGATGGGAACGGGCCATGCTGTGCCACTGGAATGGACGAGGGGACTTTGGAAACCCTCGCACCGTGTCTCCTGGCACCTGGGGCCCCTGTTCTGGCTTGAGCGCCCGTCCCAAGGCTGCTGAGAGCCGAGGGTGTACCATCAGTGTGGTAGCAGTGGGGGGGCAGAGCTGGCAGTGGGGTGATTTTAATGTTTATATTCCACTGGGGGAAGCTCTAACAAAGACCCATCATTTCCCAGATAACCAATTCTTTTAAAAGAACATCTGTTGAAACTGGCAATTTACATTCTTCTTAAAATACGGAGCGACATAATTAACCCTCTGGGGAGACTAATATTAGTTTATTAGAGACAATTTCTAGTTCTGTTTATTTTTACACTAAACGATTTGTTCCGATTTGGGTTGGGGGGGGGACTTTTAAAAATTTTTTTGGTTGTAGTCTGGTGGCTTTTATTTGGGGTTGACTTTTCCTTGTCAAGAACACAGACAGCCGATAGCCAGGTGATGATAGAGGGTCTCAGCGAGCGCCATCCAGGAACCCGTGGAAGCACAGGGAAAGCTCCGACACTGGCTGGTGTTGGAGGAACCCAGCGTTGTACTGATTTCCAGGTCTAGTCTGCTGTAAGGTGGCCTGGAAAATGTTGATAGACAGGTGCTAGGTGAGGGTGCGTGTTTCTGTCATCGCCTGTCTCCAGGCACTGCTTTGGGCTCCTTTGGCAAGGAGAAGTCCACTCTGGGGTCTCCTGTGCCCTGCCGCACTTCCTGTGTCTGTGCTCACAGTTTTACCAGGAGGCCGGACTTGCCGTCATTCCTGATGTTGGGCTGAGTTCAGACTTTCCGCTTGTTGCAGGACACAGGGAAAGAAGTCAGGGCATTTTGATGTGGCGCAAAGGCCAAATGACTTGCAGGACCCTCTGGCTTTCTGGTGGCCCTTTGAACTGCACGGCACCCACTCATGTGTCCAGCCCTTGTGCCCTCAGCTCTCTGTCCTACAGCAGATGAGGCCAGCTCCAATGTCTACAGATTCCTCTTCAGTACAGGATGTCCCCTACCAGCACTCCCTGAAGCTAAGCAGCTGGGCACTCAGCCTGCAAAATGGCTCAGAGAGCCTCCCTCTGCTAGGGCCATTTACTCTGCTGCAGAGCCGGGCTCATTAGTAGGAGCTCAGAAAATAAAACTAGCCATGAGCTCATGCGATAGAGTCGTCATAGGCAATTCAGCTCGGCTCACAGCCCCTGCATGGCCCCGGATGACCACTGAGGCTCAGCCAGGCTGTGTCACCTGTGTCAGCTGTGACCTCTCCCTAGGTGCCCTCCTTCCTCGCTCAGCCTGTTGGCCAGTGGCCGTCTTCCATCCTCCTAAACCCAGCTCCTGGCATTGTCCCTTCCATGAAACCTTCCCACCTAGTCAGTGACCTTCCTCCTCCCTCGCTCTGCCTGGACACCATGGTGCTTCTGGCCTCACGATTGTCCTGTCAGACTCTGAGCCCCCTGCTTCTCCATCTCTAACCTGGCCCGACACCTATAGGTGCTCAGTGGACAGCTGCTGAGTTTAACTCTCTCCCGTGTCTCAGGCTGGTGTGTATTTAAGTTCCAAGGACGCCCGGCATCTTGTTTTCGGTGAAGTGGTCGAGGGTGCGTTGTGTGAGTGGGAGGGATGGTGACAGATCCCGTCAGACAGGGAATCGCTGTCTTGCACCTGGATTTATTTGCCAGCCGGAAGATGAGAACTGAATTAAAAGATCTGGGAGAAAATTGGAGCAGATAAAGCTCTTTTGAATAACAGTCATTTGAGGTGTGGGGGACGTATGCTCCTGAGACCAGTGTCACCTGCACCTTTCATAGTTCCTTTCCACCCCTCCTCCCTCAGTTCCCTTCCTCAAGATGCCGCTGCTCACCATCTTCACCTGGCTTTCTCCTTGGAACAAACGTGTTTCAAGGGCAGCAGGTGGTACTTGTAGTCTCCGTGTGTGAAGGGAGTCGGCGGGTGGAGGTGCTCCATCGTCTTCTCTGTGTTTCTGAAACTCGGAATTCTCCCTTGAGGATTCCTGGATGGCTGCTCTCACATCACAATTAATCAACACTGGAACACTGGGAATTCAGGTGGCAGGCAGCCCCTGGGGCATGTCCACCCAGAGGAGCTGGTGGTCCTGTTGGGTGACGTGTTCAGCATGCGTGGTGAGCCTGAGGCTGATAGAGCTTGTCCAAGGCACAGTCACAAGGGAAACCGTCTCCTAAGGGGTATGCATGCATCTCCATTCTGAGGAGTTTTTCCTCTTCTGTTCAGTGACCAGTGGGCAGGTTGATCCATGCCATGGTCTACTGGAGGGACAATCAAGCCCATTTCTATGACTTCTAGCCTCACCTGCTCATCCTTGTGTAGAACCCAGCATTCAGTATGTTGGCGTCAAGCAAAGTTTACCCTCCAGTCCAGGTTGGATTGATTGCATATGATGTACAGAGCGTTCTTCCACATCTAGGACCATGATAGTGATCAGGAGACAGTGGTCTCTGACTTAGAGACCACGCTTGGGGCCTGCCATGGAATACCAGATATATGTGAATTTTTCTGTATTAGAGGAATTTTATTGTGGTGCTCATATGTCCTGAATAATTTGCAATGACTTACAAAGTTATAATTCAGGTAGTGGTTGGTTCTGAGAGAACATGTATCAGCATATCAAAAGTGTTTTCTTCATCATTAGTGGACAGGTGACCAGGGCCTTTCCTGTTTATACACTGAGTGCCGTGCACATGGGAGTACTGAGTACCCAGCAAGTGTCTGTTTCCACATCCTGTGCTTGTGGCAGACATCACTAATCAACCGAATCATGCTCAGCACACTACTGCAAGTAGTCATTACTAATAGTCTGCGGTCATTATAGGAGGTATTCTTTATTTACCATCCTCCCAAAGTAACATTTTGATGAAACTAGTGTGGCTCTTTCTGCAGAAGACCAATTGATCTCTAGTACAGCAGCCACAAGTTTGTGACTTATTCCCAGGGGTGTGCTGCTGCCGGAGCTCAGCCTTTCTCCCAGGAGATAGCCGGAAAATTGTCCAGCCAGTTATGTGATGGGATGATGTGTGTCCCACTTCTGTTTTCTGCCCGGATGTGGCATTCACTCTTCAACCATAAGTGGAGCTGCCTGTTGAGAGTCTATGCATTTGGCCCAGTGGCTCACATTGTGCTGATCCAAAAGCTTCCATGGAAAGAAAAGTCTAACAGCAAGACCCATCTCTGTGGCAGGCTTGCCAGCATGTTGAGGTATACACACAAGGTGCAGGAACTTACCTGTCACAAGTTCTGGTTAATGCTGTAAAACCGAGAATCACCATAACTAATGCTTGTATAGACACATCACACTTGTGTGTGTGTAAACACATTGTACACAGTACTCCTTCTGAGTCCTTTATATGAATCAGCCCTCACAGCAGCCCTGTCTCCACTCTAGAAGGGAGGAAGCTGAGGTACATAGAGGATGTGTAACTAGGCAAAGAGTAGCCGTCTGGAATGGTGTTTGGGCCCCAGCGTCCATGTTGTGACCCCCTGCATCATGTACATCACCCTGACCTTTCTCCTGATGGATAGACTAATGGAGCCCTCCTTGGTAGGCAGGGCAGAGACCCCAGACTTTTGTAATGATGCGAAGGCACCAAAGTTGGGAGCTAGAGGCTTACAGGAGGTTTAAACCTCAAGGTCTCAGAGCAGCATCCTTCCTTGTGCATTTCAGATGGGTCAGTAAATTACCATCTCACAAACCCAAAGCACTAAGCCAACAAAAGGAAATTAAGGCAGCAACAAAAAAACTCATGTTCCTCTTGAACATTTTTGGTCTGGCAGCACTTTTGAACGTGGAGTCCTGGTGTCTCCTGCTGGAGCCGCGTGTGGGGCCTTTGATTGGAAGTGCCCGTCTCCTGGGTGTGCCTGGTCCTGGCTTAATGGACTGTACATCAGTCGCTTTTTGCTTTTTGAGGAAAAGAACTGTAAGGCTTGGCCATGGGTCCTTGAGTCAGCACATCGAGCTTTTTGTCAATTAGCTCCTCCCCCATCTTTATGGTCTGCCCTTTCCTGTAATTACAGTCAAGATCCTATAGCCGGAGGAAGGCCTGTCAATTGAGTCGGAGGCTGATGTCCATCCTCGGTGACAGACCACTCTGAAGGTTTTAGGCCTGTCCTTAGAGAGGCCTGTTATTTCCTCCTTAGGTACTTTGCTGCGACCCAGTCCACCACCATCAGATGAATGGAGGGGTCTTATTCCGTGGCTGAACCCAGGGGGTCAGGCCCCTCGGACATGATGCACTGCCGAGTGGAGATGCTTCATTGATTTGTGTTTTTTAAATTAAAAATCATTATTTAATATGCATCTGTGTGCTTATAGGAAAAGATCTGGAAAAATGTGGAGCAGATTGTTGATTGGGTTTTACCCCCGGGAAATGGGTTCCAGTAGGAAGTCAGAGAAAAATAGTCAGCTTTTACTTTGGGCCAATCTGTACTATTTTTTTTTCCTTTCAATAAGCATGGAATTTGTTTTACAATTTCAATTTTTGTATGTAGGTAAAGAATTAAAACCAGTAAGCTTATTTCTCATGATCAAATCCTCCCTGAGAGAGGAAAGGCGTAGGCAGATGGTGGCAGAATCTTGCAAACACCTGAAGGGTGTCCGATCAGTGATGAGCGTGTTGGTTACCTCTAACCAAGCAGCTCCCTGCGGCTGTGTGGACCCTTGGTAGGCTGGACTCTTTCTCTAGTGACACCCGAGCACAACTGCAGGCCGCCAGGAGGGAGCAGGTCCAAAGGCAGAGGGTCCCAGGTCAAGTTAATAGGCTGTGCTTGTGAAGCCAAGTTACTTAGAGCCGCCAGTTTGTTGAGGGGTCACACCAAGGACATGATTACTGGAGTAGAAGTGGCACTATGAGAACTGGTTTGTGGATATGAATAGTGCATTTATGTCATCCCCTAACACCTAGTGTGATCCTGTGCTGACTAAACCCTTGTTTGATTGGATCTTATATATGGAGGCAAGCACTCTACCAACTGAGCTACATCCCCAGCTCTTGATTGTATCTTATGATTTAATGTTCCACAGTGCAGACCTTCAGCACTACCTTATGGGCACAGTGTGGGTCTGAACCTGTCACCCTTAGCTGTTTTTCACAGTGAGCGGCTGTGCTATTGTATCATCCCACCCAAATACACACACACACACACACACACAAACACACACACACACACACGTGTGTGTGTGTGTGTGTGTATATATATATATATTCCTCCACCCAAATATACATATGCATGTGTGTCTATCTATGTTTATGTGGGTATATACATATGCATATAGATGCACATCTATATGTGGTGTGTGTATGTATTATTATGTAATGGAGGTATAAGAACTCACCAAAAACAAACCAGCCAAATCATGTTTAAAGGAATTTGATATTTTAAAGCATCCCAGTTGTCTACCAAAAATGGAAACAACACAAACCAGGACTCCGTTCGCCTTCCCGTCTGTATTGTGGTTACTCGTATGGCTTTGTACATTTCGTGCTGTAATTGCGGGGTCTGTTCTAGTGCTTTTGGGTCCTGGAGTGAGGGTGAGGAGGCATGTCCCTCTCCCACCGGGGGCGAGCTTTCAGGAGGAGCCTGCTCAAGGTTATGATAAAATGAACCCTTCCCACTGGGAATTCTGCTGACAGGGGACTGGGTACTATGGAGTCCGATAAAAGGCTGCACACTTTAAAGGGAAACTAGCGACATGCAAAGGTTAGCGTGTCCTGCTCCACAGATTCAGAAGGGACATTATTTTTCATCGATTTGGTGAAGGAGTGACGGGATTGTTTGTGCCGAGCCCTGTTCTCTTTGGCTTGAATGTAAGTGCAGTTCCGTGGTTGTGTCTCCTGTGTTGGCACTGAGCGATAAGCGCAATGATGATTAAGATGGAGTATTATGAAGTCTAAAGGAATAATTCTGAGGACTTTTAGTCTATTAACTACACGAGGCTTCTTAATAGTTTGGCTTAAGGCAAAAATGATTTTATTCTAGCTTCATCCTTGTTGAGTCAATAATTAACAGAGTTTGATTCAAATTGGATTTTCCTAAGAATAAAAGCCACCCAAGTCCCTCCTCTTTTCACGTGAAAAATGGTGGCAATGTTGTGTCTTAACCATGGAAAGTGTCCAGGGTGAGGCTGGAGGCTGTCCCCCCCCCCCAGTCTTGCTGGGTGGGGTTGGCCCACGGAAGGAGGCTGAAAGTCCACCTGCCCCTTCATATTAGTGTTTTACTTCTATTTTTTTTTTCTGGTTTTTATTTCACCTTTCTACTTTGACCTTAGCTAACCTTTCTAAATGGTCCAGTGGGACTCCTAGGCATTTCCTGTCCTGACAGGAACTAAAGGGTCCCACATCCTCTGCCTTGCTGGGTCCGTGGGGCTGGGTGCTTCTTTGCAGCTTGTACCTTCTGGAAGCATCTGTACACTTGACTTCCTTATTTCCTGGGCTTAGGCTCCTCCAGGGTCAGGACTGTGACTCCTTTTTTTATAGGAAGCTCCAGAGGCCAGTGCAGGACTTTATACCAGTCTATCTGAAATGCTGCATCATGAAGTGAGTGTTTGGAAAGGAGGTCAAGGCCCTGCCCATCCCCTTGTCTCTGGATGTGGAGCCCTTGGCTGCCCTGGGACCTCCCCTTCATCCCGAGTCTGTGTGCTATGTTTAGACATTCCTGGCGCTGGCCCACGAGGGTTCAGTAGTACCAAATGTCCCTTTCCATTTCGAGGCCTCGTTGCTTTGAGTCTTTTAAGAAAGAGATAAAAGGAGTTGGGAGGATGTAGGTGGGAATTTGGATTCTGTACACGGGAAAAGAGAAACAGTGCCCGACTGTGAGGCAGAGAAGCAGGCGGGGACCTTGACAGGCTCGGCCAGGGGTCTGGGGCTCCAAGGCCTCCTGTGAGCACCCGGAGAACCAAGCGTGGTGTCTCCAGGTGGCCTGTTGCCAGCCAGATACGCCAGCACCATGGCCAGCTGGGCTCACTGTGTGCCTGGCTGTGAGTGGGGAAAGGTGGGGCTTTGCAAGGACACCCAGGTGTGATGGCGCAGCGGGTGCTGAGGACAGGGAATCTCTACCCCAGTTGCCAAGGTGAAGTTGAGACCTTCCTGCTGCCGTTCAGTTCTACTAGGCACGAAGCTAGCCATCAGTTTGATTCCTTGCTTCCTCCTCTTTGCTTCTTTCATCTTTTTTTTTTTTTTTTTTTTTTTTAACTTAGCTGCATGCTGCTGCATTGAGTCCACTGGGACGGCATTTCTCTCCATCCGATGAGCGGTGGTGGGACGTGCCAGGCACGGGCTGCAGGAACACCTGGCTGGGACCCTGGCACTGTCTTCCCGTGACTGGGCGCCCATAGATGACTCATGACAGTTGACAAAACCGGGGGCTCAGCTTGGGTGTTGTCTTGATTATTCCAAACGCTCTTCCAGTTGGAGTAGCTTTTTGGGACAGGGTATGTTTGTGCTGGAAGCCCCAGGAATATCGCCGAACCCAAAAGCTTTTTTCTATGATGAATTATTCAAGCAGTGTTTTCCAAAATTGTCATTGATCAGTACAGACCCAGAGAGCGTGTTCAACAGCGCCTGTGCCTGCCGGGCCTGTGAGGAGTCAGTATTTTCTGGCTCAAAGAAGTTCTCAAGAAAGAATTCAGAGCCAGTGGGTCTCCTCTGAGCGGCAAAGTAATGCAGATGGCACACTTAGGTTTGCTTGGATGGAAACCCAGGGGGTGAGCTTCGCCTTGGGGGAGGGCATTGTCCTCAGGTACTCAACAGTGAAGAATGTGGGGTGGGACGGGGGTCACCTGGATGGTATGGATGGAAGTTCCCAATTAATGCCTGTGAAATTCTGAATTTTGAACACGGACGCCTTCCCTGCAACATGTGTGTGCACACAGTCTTTCCTGTCAGTGCTGAAGTGGTTCTTGGACACGTGCCCTCCTGCTGTAAAGAGGCAGACATGTTAGTTCCAATACGTCTGTGTAGACATTTTGGCATTATTTGTGAGGAGTGTCAGATGGAGGGCTCATTGTGACCACCTCCCGCTGCTGCAGTGGCACACACACCAGAGCAGGTCCCTGCCCACAGGAGAACTTGAAGGAGCAGGCAGCAGGGCCTTCCTGCAGGGGTAGAGCTGGCTGCCACGTCCCCCATCTTCCTCCTGCTGTACCCTGCTGCTTGGCTGGCTCTCCCAACAGAGGGCCCCAGCTCTTGGCTCTGGCTGGGCAGGAGCCTCCCAGGGACTTCTTGAAAGTGGTGCTCCAGGCTCATTGAACCAGCGCTCTGGGGGCGCGGGGCAATAGTGTTTCTAGGGAGGGAGGGTAAGGTCTGAAAATCCCCTTAATCCAAAGCACCCTCATCAGATTCTAGGTCTGCCGGGAGAGAAACTTCCTCTGAACATTCAGGTGGGGAGATTCTGGGAGTGTAGCCCTGGGCCAGATTCCCTTTGCAAAATCAAGATAGGGGTCCTGCTTGACCCAGGGCTGTCCTCTGCGTCTCTGGAGGCTGACACGGTGTCCCCCTTCTTCCTATTTTCATCTTCCTTCTACCAGGGACCTTTTACATCCGCTAGAGCTCTGCAGGCCCTCGCTGACCCCAGCCCTCCAATATTCCTTCTCTGTAACGTTTATTGATATGTAATGCACCTACCATATAATTCATCCGTTTAAAGTGTACAGTTCAGTGGGTTTTGGTGTCTCCACAGAGCTGTGCATCCATCACCATGGTCAATTTTAGAACATCTCATTGCCCCAAGAAGATACCCTGCAGACTACAGCCAGCACCCAAAATGCCCCACCCCAGCCCACAGCAACCACCACTCTGCTTCCTGTCTGTGTGGATTCGCCTTCTGGACATTCCATATAAATGCATCCCCTCGTGATCTTGTGCATTTGGTTTCTTTCCCTTGGCTTTGTGTTTTCCACGTTCGTCCCCCTTACAGCATGTATCAGTTGTTCGTTTCTTTTTTTTAAGGTTTTTTTTTTTAGTTGTTGATAGACCTTTATTTTATTTATATGCAGTGCTGAGAATTGAACCCAGTGCCTCACACATGCCAGGCACAACCCTAGCCTATCGTTTCTTTCTTTTTTTTTTTTTTTGAACTGGGGATTGAACCCAGAGGTGCTTACCCACTGAGCCACGTCCCCAGCCCTTTTTTATTTTTTTGAGACAGGGTCTCCCTGAGTTGCCTAGGGCCTCACTAAGTTGTTGAGGCCGGTCTTGAACTTGGAATCCTCCTGCTTCATCCTCCCAAGGCACTGGGATTACAGGCCTGTGTCACCACACCCGCTGTTGATCTTTTTTTTAATTTTTTTTTTTTTTTTAGTTGTCAATAGACCTTTAGTTGTGTAAGTGGTGTTGAGGATCAAACCCAGTGCCTCAAGCATGCTAGGCAAGCACTCTACCACTGAGCTATAACTCCAGCCCCTGTTGATTTCTTTTTATGACTAAATAATATTCCATTGTATGACTACACCTTAATTTTTAAAAAAATCCATTCATGAGTTCATGGACATTTGGATTGTTCTACTTTTTGCCTATCATGAATAATGCTGTTATGGACATCTGTGTATGTGTTTTAGCATCAACTTGTACTTTCGCCCCATATCCTTTAATGGCATGCCTTAGCAGCATTGTCTATATCATGTCAAATGTCTTAAAATGTCTGGCATCAGGAAAGAATTGTTATTAGCAAATCTGGCAGCTCTGGAGCAGGGTACCAGGGTCCTTAGGTGACATTTTTACTCTGCAACTGCTGTATGACCTTGACTGTTACTGGCTCAGCTTCTTGGAGATGAAGAGGGAATTCAGTGTCCTCTGCTGGACCTCTCCTTTCCTGGAGATAGCAAGAGGTAAAATGAGGTGCTTTCTGAGAAGGGAAGGTGCCGAACTCCCTGATTACTACAAGGCGTCAGTATTGTTTGTATGATTAATGAGCCAGCGTTTCAGACATTCCCATTTAATGTATTTGAGCCTTCTAACAACATTGCCTTTCATGTGTTGCTGCCTGTTTTTGAGATTTATGAGGCCTAACTTGCAAGCGATGTGTGTCGGGATTAAGGGAACCTGAGACACTCTATTTATGTCTGACCCGAGGAAATTCCCTTTAAGCTGCTTATCAGAGGTGCATGCTGAGAGCATGATGGCAAGATGGAGCTGGCGGTCCCCTGGTAAAACCTGGAAACTGCTGTCACTCCATTTTAACCGAACTGAAAATGAGCTAACAGACCCATAGGTCCACCTCTAAGCATCTGCCGACTGTTCCACTTTTGTAAATTTAGTTTAAATATATATGTATATGCCGCAGTTCTGATTTTCCCCCATGCACCAAATCATCAGTGTCGAATTCAAGTGTAATCCCTTACTGTAAAAATTAAAGTTCGATCTAGGTGATTTTTAGAAACTAAATGCTCCTTTGATTTCAGAAACTGGAACACAGCTTCTTATTTCCCGTGTATTAAAATCAGTGTGCCACACACTTTACATTTGCATTTTTAAAACTAAAAGAAAATCTCCATGCCATAAATTTTAGGTTTCTCCAAAATATAGAAGTGCAAAGCACGTGTGTGTGTGCATTGTTTTGCCACCAGGGGGCATTGTGGTTTGACTGTCCACTTGAACAGCCTGCATTCTATCAGTTTACCCAGAAAATAGGAGGCCTGGGAGTATTTCTGATTCCTTCCAAGAAGGAATCATATCTGGAAGAGAACAGATGTCGATTCCCTTTCCTCACTGGCGAATAGTAGTGTTGTCAAATTTGCTAAACTTAACCAGTCGAAGATTAACATGCAATACATAATATGCATGTGCCTAACTGTACAATAAATAGTAAATCACATTTTTATGCTTTCTCTGAACTTGGAAGCTGCAAGTTATTTTTTTTTATTCCCTGGGTGTGATGAAATAAATAACCTTCAAATACATTTTAAAGATGTCAGTCAGGCAGGAAAAAAGTGCTTGGCAACTGTGTTTGATAGATTTCTTTTATGATTAATTCTCCTATTAAGTTTTAATGACTTTAAAGATGTAAAGCTAGAAACCACAAAACTAGGCATGGTTAATAAATAACCGAAATACCAAGTATATAGAAATGCATCTGTGGAAAAATGAAGTCATGTATTCTTGGGGACTTGGCAAGTCTCCAGAGTAAAGAATCCCATAAGGGGGGAAATGATTAAAAACAATGAACTAAAGAAGATTTTTTTTAAAAAAAGAGTAAATCCTATGAGAAAGGTGCTCTGTACAACTCACATATGTAGATTAATTTGCCTTATGAACCAGTGTTTATCAGCAAGACTGATCTCTTGGAAGGCATTTGTCCATTTCAGGCTTTAAGGAATCCTCATAGAGTTTTCTAGTATTTATCACTCACTTCTCACAGTTTCCTTCCTGGGCTCATAAGGAATGGAAATTCCGTTGCTGCTTTACTATTTTAAAGATGCTCCAAGGACTGGTACGTTCCCAGTCGTGGGAATCATAAGGACTGTGTTTTAGTAATACCATCTTTTCTTTTCTCCTTGAACACCCAGAATTCAAGAAATATGACCAGGTTTGTCCTGAAAACATCTCTGCAAATCAGTGAGGATGGAAGGATTAATTCTAGTTTCCAAATAGCAAAAGTGAGGCTTGGCATGGGGCTTGGAGCCTTGCCCCCGACACATGAAACCTCCCGTCCGTGGGCTGAGTTCTGAGCTAGGTACGCAGTCATGCTGGGCCCTCCACAGTGGGCCAGGCTGCGGTGTTTACTTTCTACGTCTCAACTTGAGTCCTTAAGCCTAGTGGTTTAGAAACCAAACACACATTTAATTAATGTGAATAATGACTGGGAAGAGTTACAGGGCCCCCAGAAGAAGAATGTATAAATGAATATATTTTCATATATACTTTTTGTGCCAGAAAGGAGATAAATGTTGCCTTTAACATGATTCTTTCTCCTCCACTGAGGGCTGTTCTTGTTCCTGAATTTATCTGAGCTCCCAAAGCAGAATAGGTCTGGAACATTCACACCAGGTACACCCCTCCCCCCACCAAAACTTAAAATCTAAAGAGCTTTTAAATGTATACAACTTATGTTTGAAAGCTGTGGCCCATTCCAAATGATTTCCAATTCTCGGCTACTAAATTGCCTGGAGTGAGTAAACAGAGAATATTGTTCCCTTCTCTTTATATTATCTCATACCCAGTCACCGCACACTTGCCAAGGGTTGGAGGCTGCTTCAAGCTGGACAACACCTTATCTAAGTAGCCTGGTTTCTAGAAGGAAGTCAGAGTCTACCCGGCCTACTCAGTGGCACTCGGATTACCCCTGAGCCGGGAGAGGCTAGAGCCAATAGAGACAATCTGTTCTCCCTTGAAAACTATCTACTTTTATAAAGACTGGAATGTAGATGTGACCTGGGCAGCCAGAGAGCCTGTTCCAGAGCTTCGCTGGACAACAGAGCTCAGTGACTTGCCTCTTGGGGCCAAGCAACCTCACCAAGAACTAAGGCTTCTTACTTGCTCTGACCTGGGGACATTGCCCGGAAGCGTGGTCAGCAACACCCTGGTTCCTCGTGCTGGTTCTTTGCAGCACGTGGGGGACGCAGGCTGCAGGCTGGAAGGAACCCTGAGCATTTGGCCAGGAAAAGGCAACCAGTTCCAGCTGGCCCACACTCTGCGCTTTAAAAACTGCCCAGATGAACTCATTTTGTAGAGAGTGGGTGGGGAGGCCTCCAGGGCTGTGGAGGAAGATTCAGCCTCTCTCTCCTTAATCATGAGCAATGTGATTTGGAGAGAGGAGGAGGGGTCGGCTCTGCAAAGCACATTTCCTTGGCTGAGCTCCAGAGAGAGATGATCTGGCAGGAAGGCAGCCATCCCCGGTCAGCCCCTGCCAGACCCCTGCACCACTGGGTCTTCTGCTGAGTTGGGTTGGTCTGTGCCCTAGAGACACTGGCTTGGCTGGCTGGAGCTGCCTGGTGGGGGGCAAGGACCACAGGCTTCAAGTTTGGGGATAGTGGCTTCTGTGAACGTGGAAAGACTGCATCAGAAATGAGAGGCGACTTTCCAAACATAACTTGGCCTCCCTGTCCTCCCTGTGGACACAGGCCGAGTTCTGTTGGCCCCGTGCCCAAGCGTGTTCCTGGCACACATTGAGATTCTATATCGCCTTTGCCTCAAACGAATCCGCTCAGTGACTTTGCCGCTCCATAAAACGAAGAGGAGTGTTTGGTTGCTCGTAGCGTTTTGTTTCAACCCAAGAAAGAAGAAAACCTGGTGGCGTCTGAGCATTCTATCTCGGTTTCCTCCACCCCCAGAACTTAGAGGAAGATGTCCCCCCAAAAAACATGTGCATGCGCCCACGTGCTTGCTGACCGGTGAGGGACCACAGGCCCGTTTCCCACGCTGCTCCCTGCTGGCCCGGGAGGTGGCATGCTCCAGCAGGTTGAGGGTCACAGGGTGGGCGCTCCTGAGAGCTTCTGTGCTGATGAGTGACGACACACTCAGGGCCCGTTGGTGCCAGCCCCGAGTTCTCCTCGGCCTAAGGCCCCTTCTAATCTGCTTCTGTCGTGAACACAGAGAAGCGAGATCCTTCTAGCCAGGGAAACATTATCTCGAATGAAGTGGTAGACATTGATGGTGTCCTCACTTTCATTCAGCCAACAGAGAGCAAGCGTGGAGGAGAACTGGGAGCGCATGCAGGATAGAGAACGTGGCTGATTTCTCTGGTGCACGCTGGTGATTTTTAAGAAGACAAGATTAACCATAAAATATGAATACACAATGTTTTTTTCAAGTCAAGCATTGCAGATTGGGTTTCACAATATAAATTTGTGCCTAGGAAGCATGGATGTTTATTTTGAGCAACTGCCCCTTGAGGAGAAAAAGAAAAAGAAGATAAAAAAAGAAAGCGCACTGTGTTACTGACAAGGGTTAGGATATTCTAGTTTATATCTCAGGTATTTTACAGCTCTGGCATTTCCAGGGAATACTTTGGAATAATTTTAGCATGATCAGTGCATAGAAAGCTGTGTCCTTTTATGTTTTCAAAACATGTGCAGAGGTGTCCCCCGAAAGTCTCACTGGGTGTCTTGTCCCGGAGGAACCAATCTTCTAGCATCAGCGTCACACGTGTGCTCCTGTGCCTGGCATCCTTGGAAAGACCTCTTGGCCCAGTCTGTAGCCCAGTCCGCCTGGCACCCCTGCGTAGAGGCACTTAGCTGTTGAATTGGGATGTGCTGGCGGAGGAAACCGTGTCCTGTGTGGACATGCACCCCTGATGATCCACACTGCCTCAAGAGAGCAGCACTTGTTGACCTGCCTCCATTAATGAGGCCTGGAAGAGCCTCTGGATTTGCACTCATTTAGCCAAAATAAAACCCAGTGCTGCCCCCTAATTGTCAGATGCCATTAATTGCTCTGCAGAACAGGGTGGGCCCACCTGGCCTGGAAGTCAGGGTATCTTTGTTTTCCTAAAATTTGCACCCAACTCCTAGGTTTTATTTATCAAGTCTTCCCCCCCCCCCCCGAAAAAAAAAGGACAGTAGGTGATTCAGAGTGCCGTCATGTTGCTGGTCTCTCATAAGAAATGGAGAGCTGACCATGCCCTGCACTTCGAGGGACCCCAAGAAAATCTGGTGATGAGGGACAAAGACAGAAAGTGGGGCTGGAATGCTACAGCCTGTGCTGAGGCCATGGCCAGCCACTCTCTGGGCCGAGGCCTGTGGCTCTGGTGAGGGGGCATGGTCTGTTCTCTTGGTCAAACCTGCCAACTTTTTTCAGAAGCACAGATATTTAATTGTCCTCTGTTACCTCTGGAGCATAGATGGAGGAGCTGTTTGGAAGTATCTCCCTCTCTAGGGAAACAGCAGGGCGACAAGCTGTGTTTGAAAGTACCTGGCAGGGCAGGGCGGCCAGCAAGGTCTCCTATTGCCAGAGCTGTGTGTGTGTGTGTGTGCCTGCGCCTGTGAGCTCTGGCAGGGTGGGCACCATGCCTGGTGTGCAGTGTAGCCCTCCCCTCAGTATCCTGGAACTCGGCAGTAGCAAAGGTGTCCAGTTTTAGCACACTCGGCCATCCTAGTGCTCTAGAGCTGATTGAGGTCTACCCCATGTAGCCAGTGGACGTACTCCAGAGCCGTGCGCAGCTGCACACAGCTCTCACTCAGGAACCACCTCAGTATCTTGAAAGCATCCATGGAAGGAATATTTGCACCACAGAAACAGCAAAGACTACAACTTGGAGCATGCTTGAGTGTGAGTGTGAGCATGCTTGACATAGAAAACGATGGCAGTGTTGGTCATGCTGATGGACATGAAGGTAACACGCACAGGCTTATTGCATGATGTGTGGTATGAAAACGAGTTAAAAATGGGTTATCCAGTTTGTCAACAAAGTCGCTTATGCCCCTGAAAAACGAATGAAGCTCCAAAATATGTGTGTGTGTGCGCATTGTTTTGCTCTCACCTTATTTGCTGGGCTTAGAAGGATTGAGCACCTCTAGGACTGCCCATGCTCATGGGCCCGGCGGGCACCCAGCTATGGATACAAAGTCATGTGCAGATCCATGGAAGCATCAGTAGGAGTGTTGGCAGAAGACGGTGTGTTTTCATTTGTGTTATGCCACACACCTCTGAATCAGTGAACTATGTAATAGGCACACATATGTACACGCGCATGCTTTTGCTTCTGTAGAGCCGGTGGTTAAGCATTTGCCAGAACACTGGACTCACTTCCCTCAGTTGCTCCTTTGGGAGGATGTCTGAGGACTCTTGGCCTGTGAAACGTGCCTGCCCCAGTTCCTGGCACAAAGTTGCCGAGCCACTGAGATGGTGGTTGTTGGTTGTTGTGCCATTCCCATCTGGCATTACCACTGACGCCAACAGGACAGCACCTGCCCGTGCAGTGTGTCTCTAGTAGCAAAGCCGCCTGGCCTACTGGGCCGCTCAGCACTCCTCCGTAAAACGGCACGTCTGTGATCCCAGATGTTGCTTTCAGACAGCAGAAATCCTTTATGACTAGCAAATTTCAGGTCTTTTCCTTTATCTCTCTCTCTCTTTTTTTTTTTTTTTTGGCGGGGGGGTGGGCATATCATGGATTGAACCCAGGTGTGCTTAACCATTGAGCCACATCCCCAGCCCTCTTTATATTTTATTTTGAGATGGGATCTTGCCAAGTTGCTGAGGGCCTGGCTAAATTGCTGAGGCTGGCTTGAAGCTTGCAATCCTCTTGCTGCAGCCTCTTGAGCTGCTGGGATTCCAGGCATGTACCACAGCACCGGGTTCCCCTTTCTCTTGATACCTACAGCCCTTCCAAAAACCTGTACAAAAAATAAAAAATAAAAATGTCATTGATGCCAAGGCCACTCAGTACCTCTCCCTCCCCCCATACACTGTCCCCAAGTACAGCCAGTGACGCCGCTATCCTGGTACAACAAGGCTCTTAGCAGTTTCACACTGATGCCTTGTGTCCCAACATCCTGGCCTCTGAATGAGGACTTGAAGCCTTTTGAGAGCTCTGAGATGGTACACACCAGATAGAAGCAACCACGAGCCAAGAGGGAACAAGATGACACTGTGCTATGGAGAGGACCCTAGGACCTTTGCAGATCTCCCAGACATCGCAGATGCATCTAACTCAGAGGTCGTTTGTACTCCTGAGACCCGTGGGCTCTGTCTCCCAAGCCTGTTGCCTAAGAACTGCCCAGACCCTCTGAACAAGATGGTTCCCGGTGATTACAGTGGCCTCGTGCGTTTCTTGTTATTCTAGGTGAGTACTGCATTCAGACAGAGGTTGCCAATAAAGTTTATTGTAGGAGCTGAGTGTCAATATCTGTAGTACCCCCCGCCTAGGGTGCTTGTAATTAAAATGCCACAGAGGGTCTGGGAGCGCCATGAAAATTTGATGGCAAATTGATTTCAGGTTCATCTTGAAATTTGTCCTCAGCTGGACTCGATACTCCTGGCAGACGCGGGATGGCTTTTGTCAGAAGGGTCTGCTGGAATGAGACAGAGACGTCTTGATCTGAATATTAAACACAACGTGCTGTTTATGACAGATTATCTGCTTAGGCTAAAACACGCAGCTACTTGTCTTGACACATTCTTCTCCATGGTATGTGGAAGGTCGGGTCTCATGGATCCACTTCACAGATGAAAGAGGTCGTATAAAACTTGCTGGGCACCAAAAATAGAGTTTCAGGAACATGGGCTTCTGCACTGGCTCAAGGCTCTCAGAAGTACAAATGACCTTTGAATTAGATGTGCCTGCGATGTCTTAGAGGCCTGCGAAGTCCTAGAGTCCTCTCCAGAGGACAAAATACTCTGTCCAGGATTCTAAACTTAGAAATGCTACTTGCATCTAATTTAAGACAGCTAGACATTTAACAGTAGTCAAAATAGTGTAATCAAGAACATGGCCTTGTAGTGCTTCCGCAGAATGGTGTTTATTCAGAAAAGGAAAAAGCCGTGTAAGTTGAGGGGGAAAAAAAATCTCAATATTTAATATTACAAATTGCTGGTTCCTGTAAACTTACATTTCTGCATCCCATTATAAAAGCCATTATCCTTATGTATTGTTCATGCAGAAATGCACTATGATGATGATATAAATTTTAAAGTATATTCCCAGAATTTAATTTGGAAGAGGTTAGAGGCAAAAATGGTATTGAGTCTTGAGTGTTTCTAATTTTAAAAACGTGTTGTTGGGTAAAATTAAATGTGTTCCAGGGAACCCATCTTATAATTTGAAATTATTTGGCAATTAATTATGTTTACTTAGAAATCAATGCATGATTAGAGAGAGAATTTAAGAGAGCCATACTCAACTGGGGTGCATGCAGTTCTTGGGTTAGCAGAGACACATTGTGTATGTAGAGCGAAATTAAGAGATTTGTAGGTGAGACTTCAGGGAGACCCTTGTCCCAGGCCATTTTATTGGTTGAGCTGCTGGGATTACACACACTGTGTGTGTGTGTGTGTGTGTATACATATATATAAAACAACAAAGTGTGTGTGTGTGTGTGTGTGTGTGTGTGGTGCGTTCTCAAGTTTTTCACAAGTGCTTACCCTTGCAATGCCTGAATCTCCTTGGTTGCCTTGTAAATAACAGGTTATTATTTCTTTCCTTTAAAGTGAAATTTGAGAGTGGAGACAGTCTCCTTCACTCCTTGTGGCCCTGTGTTTGGAGTCACCCCTGAGGAAGAACCTGGGGCCACTGCTGCTCAGTCCTCCTCCACAGGCCCCGCGGGCCCTGAGCCCAAGGTGGAAGGAGCCAGCATATGCTCCAGGTCATCAAAGCCGCTCCTTTGCACACTCAGGAGATATTTATGGATCTTTTATTAGGACAGTTTTTATGGCCCAAGATTAAAAGTTAAAGTTAAATAGTAAAAGTAATGAACATGAGCCTTTGGAAGTTCCAGCTGGTTTATGTTTTCATTCCTTCCGTTTGTCATGGCCCATTGGATTTTGATGATAGCATTTAAAAAAGCAGGGGGTGCCTTGAATCATTTTTGGAAGGAGCTAGGATATACATGGACAAATTAATAAACGATACCTGGAGATGCTGTGTGTCTCTTCTCTATCAGCAGGAAGCTGTTCTTTTCAGAAGTGGAGTGATTTTGTGGAAGCTTTAACATTCTGGAGAAATACTATGGGTCACATTGGATAAAAGGTTCAGTTATTTGGTCATAGAAAATAGGTGTCAGGTGGAGAGTCCAGAGCCCTGGAAGGAAAGTTAGGAGGGGAGAAGGACGCTACCTGAGGCTCCTCGGGCAGTGTTGGCTTTGCTTCTCAATGTCTTATGGTAAGGTGTTTGCTGCGGGTCGGTGACCTTGGGCTCAAGGAAAAGCAGAGCTTCTCCTTATGATGCATCCGTGGTCCAGAGGGGATGATGAAATAGCAGCTTGGCCTCCAGTTGCCTACAGTCCCGTCTGGTCTGTATTGAAGGAGGCACGGGGCGGTGGGGGGGGGGGGGGAGAGTGTGGTGAGCGTCCGTTCAGCAATGCAGTACTTATCAGGGCCTTCTGTGTCAGCGCCTCAGCCTCTCTAAGAAGGGAAAGTATGAGAGTGTCTTCTACACTCATAGCCACAAGCCATCCACCCACACACTACTGTATGCAGAACACCCCGGGGACAGGAGAAGAGTGTTTACCAAATTTATATCACCATCTAGTTCCCACTTTCTAATTCCCTTTTATCGCCTTGTGTGGTCAGCAGTTTTTCTGGGAAACTTTCTTTACTCACCTGAGTCTGGTACAAGTCCTGGTTCCCACAGCACTGCAAAGACTAGTTGTATGACAGTGTTTTTCCCCAATGTAGTGTTTTTTTTTTTTTTTAAGATACCAATACTGTTAATAGGGTGACTTAAAAATCCTCTGATCCATAGTATTGCTAATGCATCTGGAGTGACTTCTCTTTCCTGAGTCGGTCCTCAGACATCAGGGAAAAAGACAGTGACTTTCCGATCGAGTGAGATAGTCCATGTGGTGGGACGCTCTACAAAGAGCGGATTTTAATATCTATGCTATTGCATTTGCTTTGACTCCTTCCTTTAGTAATTAGATAATTATGTATAATTAGCACATTAATTATGTGCAACAGCTGCAGTTGAGTGTGTGTGTGTACAACTGCCTGAAAACAGCAAGTGAGTTCACTACTAGACCCATGTAAGTGTTCTCTTTGGCATATTTTCACCAAATGGTGTTAAAATATATATACACACATATACATATATATGTTTATATGTATGTAATGTGATTACATAATATTTATAAATTTCATATATAAAATGTTATATGTAAATCATTATGCATAAAATACTTCATGTATTTTACATATTATATGTGTAAACATATGTATATATGAATATATGTAAATGTATGTGTGTATACATGTAAATGTAGTTTCCATGTTTGGAGGTAAAACAGTGTGGTCAACTAGAAAGTAGCAAAGGTGAAATGCTCCTGCTGTCCTCCAGTACACTGGCCTGTTTGGAAAAGGCACTATTCCTGTCCCTCTATCTCTTGCTCTGGGTGCTGATGACAGCTGCCTTCCTGGTGAATGTACCAGAGTCCTTCCTGTTCTAGGACCAACTAGTGAGGGTTTTGATGCATTGAAAAAAAATGCGCTGAATGTTAGTGAAAGCCCTACTGTATATTATTAGGTGCGCTAAGCCATTAAAGAAAACCGGTGTGCACAGGGTAGTTTTCTGGCTCCATAAGGACATAGACACAGAAAATAGACACAGGCAAGTGCCCCCTGAGCCCAAGGCCTGCCTCCCTTCTCTCAAAGCTCCTGTGGAGACCTGTGAGGCCCCGCCCACCAGAGGTGCTGGGCATTAGTGTGCAGCAAGGTGACCTGGTCTGGGTCTGGAGGGGTTGTAGATATTTTTGTCATTTAAAAAACATTTTTGTATCACTGACTGTTTTCTGAAATGAATTCGTCACTTTTAGAGTCAGAAAAAGGTGGTCTTGAATTGTACGGTGGGGCTTTTAAGAGATCATAATTTCACACCCACATCAGGCAGGCAGCTCGTAGTAGGTGCTCAGGGAAGGCTCACTGAACCACGCGGCGTCCTGTGTGTGCTTGGGAGCAGCTCCGAGAGGTTTTCCGTAATGGTTTCTATGGGGTGGCTGTCACTCCCCTGAGGGGCCCAGGGATAGTGAGCGAGTTGGCCATCACCAGAGGACTTCTTGGGAGCCCATCTCTATGCAGCCTGGGCCTGGGGCCGGTGGAAGCCCTCCTGCCACCTGCCGCCTCCTCTGCTTCCCTGCTCCCCCAGCGCCTGCCTTGCCCTGCCAGGCCCCAGGGCCCCAGGCTCCCCGCTCAGCGGTCCCCACGACTGATCTCTAAAGGCGGCTTCACAGAGGCACCTCTTTCAGACAAGTGGGCACCTCCATTCCAGAACCATAAAGCCACTCCCGTTTTGGCAGCCTGGCAGCTTTGGAACACCCAGGAGTGAACCGCCTTTGGCCATCAGGAAGGTGTTTGGGGGCGGGAAGCTTCTCTCCCGCCCCCTTCCCCTTCTCTCTCTTTTTAAAATTTTTTTCCTAAGACGGGCGTGTACTCACTGCAGTCAGTGAAACCATGCTCCTGAAGAGCAAAAACAAAGTCCCTGGCACCTCTTTCCTTTCCTCAGTTCCCACTATCCAGTGACCTCAGTGGACAACCCAGCCTGGAAAGGCTGTGGGGGGTGGGATGTTCCCACCGTCCTCAGCTCTTCATCCACCAGTGGACGTCCTCGCCAAGCACAAGAGGGCTGCCCTGTGCTCCTGCAAGAACACTGTCCCGTTCACCCGCAGTGCCGAGCCTCACTCCTCTGTCTCCCTGACCCACCCATCATGGACAGCCCTCGGCTCAGCAGACACAGGGCTCGCTCATTTCCTGTGTGGCTGCATAGGACTTCATAGCGTGGACACTCCATGATTCACCGTGGCTTTATTTCTGCCTATTTTTAATGCTCGTGTTCAGAGGGTTTGGGGCCCTTGGAAAAATTTTATGGGTTCAAGTGCCCTCTATGCTGTTGAACTATTTAGAACATCCTGTACACTGGTTCCAGCGTTCTGGTCCCCAGAGGCCAGGGCTCTCCATCTTGCACACGAAATGTCTCCTCCTGTTGCTTCGACCCTTCCTACAAGCCTGCAGAATAGATATTTTTCCACAGGCCAAAGTCCAGCTGAGAAAATACTTACTTAGCATAATTTAAACATGAGGGTTCTACCTCCTTCTAAATAATTAAAAAGTTTGCTGTGAGGTTTCTGACTGCTGGGAGAAGAGAGGTGTCTGTGATTCCATCCTTGAACTTGAAGACAAACCCCTCGTCCACTGGCACCTGCAGAGCACAGGGAAAGATCACAGCAAGTGCTGTCTGTGTCAGCGTGGTCACCCGCTTGCCTTTGGCTTCCTTGGTACCAGGGTCTCACTCTGAGAATGCATTGTTCTCCTTAGAATGGTGGATTCAGTATGGTTTTAACTTTGCATTATTTGTTTGCTTCATATATTTTTCCAAGTTTTAGGACAAAATCTTGTATGCTTTTTTAAAATTTATCAGAGTAGCCATCCTTCAAATGTGAAGCAGACACTTCAGAATGTTAAAATCTGGGATCTCATTTATAATGGCAAGAATGTTTCTTCTGAAATTGGCATGTCAAGGAGCTTCACATCTATTATTAAGTTACCTTTTCCTCAAACAAACTATTTATCAGTTGTAACTCAATACCCCAAATTCTATTCTTGCTGTGACACAGGCATGCGCCGCGCACGCGCGCGCGCGCACACACACACACACACACACACACACACATACTCTGTCTCACATTCACGCATACGCCCTTATTCTTGGTTTCCTACTATATTTTAACATTAAGGAACCACAGAAAAGTTATAGGATGAGCAATTGAAAATCACCAGAATTGGAATTATTTTGAGCTATGTTTAAACCCGAGTGTCTTGTTCAAGGCTGAGCAGTGTATTTATGGCTGTGTGATATGGTTATGGCATCCTAATGAATGTCTGCTGAATTATGTGGGATTCAACCAGGGATACAAATGGATGTGAGTCCTGTAACTGTCATGTTGTGGTCCAGAGAGGGCGGAAGCTGAAATATCCCCCTGCCTGAACACATTTGTCAGAGGTCGTCCCCAGCACTCCCACTGATCTGCGTCTCTGGGAGTGTGAGGTAGCTTCGGATGGAGTCCATATCAGCCCAGGTGTTAAGAGGGCAGCACAAGTCATGCTCCAGTTGTGCTTCATGTGGCTTTGGGGTTTCCTTGTCCAATGTTTGTTTGTTTATTTATTTATTTATTTCCTGAATGCCTAATGTTAGATGGATTGACCTGGATACTTTACTCTTAGTCTTTATCACTGAATGAGCATGTGTCTGTGCATCACAGGCATGGGCGAAAAGAGAAGGGACCGCCCTGGCTTTGTATACCCGTACCCTCCTCCGGTTGGGTGACTAATACCGTGAACCTCCGTTCCTCCTCTGCTGCCTGGGAACACTAGCCTTAGCTTTTTGGTGTTCTTGGGAGAGTCACCATTACGTGTACTATCACAGTGCCTCTAACTGGGGCTTACTCTATGAGAGTTGCTGCTATCATTGTTATTAATGGTCTCTTTACATACAACACATGCAGTTCCTTTAGGAGTAGTTTTTTCATTTTTTTAACAAGTAGAAACTTGTAATTTTTGTATTAGCAACACGTTTCCTAGGCACTCAGATTAATTCACTTAGTAGGTACCAGTCTGTACCAGGCACCATGCCAGGCCCTGGGGAGAGGAGTCAGTAACACATAGCAAGTCCTTGTCCTCAGGGAGAAGGGAGCAGTCCCCTCCCCTCAGGGAGGTCTCCATCCTGCTTCTTACCCAGGGGCTGACCACAGGCCAGGGATTCTCAACAGGCAGCAGAGTAACGTACTCCCCGTGGCGTCCCTGAGCACAAAACAGCATTTCAGCCATGAACCAGGGAGGGGCATCCACGTGCCCTGTGGGCACCCACTCCCGGGCACTGAGGTTTACAGCTGTGCTCTTCCCAGAGCAGGAAGAGTTGGCTTGCCGCACACCGGGAGTGTGTTGGGAGCACCCTCAACCACGGCTTCCTGAGCTGCGTTTTTACCGCCTGCCAAGCATTATTACCCAGAATCAGTGAGGCTGAGTCTGAACAGGCTGTTCCTCTAGTTGGATCTGGTGACTTTGATGGCTGTAGATGTGGCAGTGGTCTTTGAAACAGAGCTGATTGAGTTAACTTTAAAGCTGTGCATCCCTGGTACAGGGGACAAATTTCCCTGACCTCATTTTTCTCTTTTTTACTTTCAGACAAAACAGAATCTCACCGAGTTGTTCAGGGTCTTGCTGATTTGCTGAGGCTGGTATTGAACTTGGGATCCTCCTGCCTCAGCCTCCCAAGTTACTAGGAATATAGGCATGCACCACTACACCTGGCCTTAGAAGACTGTTTTAATGCTTGGGAAATCAATGCCTAGGTCCTAACCAGGGTTACATGACTCTTTCTTATTACTATTGATAGTGCATGAAGGTGGGCACACATACAAGTATCAGAGGTTTCCTCTGATCTGAATGTGTGTGTCTCCTTCAGAATTGATGGGTTTAAATGCTACCGCTGAAGGTGTTAGTACTAAACAGTGTGATCTTTAGGATGTGACCAGGTCATGGGGGCAGAGCCCTCTTGAATGGGATTATACATATCGCAAAACCCTTCTATATTTATTTTATTTTATTTTTCTCTCAATAGCTGTTTTGCTTGCCAAAACATGGAACCATTTTTGCACATTGTTTTATATCTTGCTTTTCTCACCCCTTGGTAGCATACTGTTCCATGCTGGGAACGTATGCAGCTAAGGATATCATCCGCCATATTGAACGCAATGACATTCTTTGTATTTCAAGTTTCTCTTTCCACTGCTGCATCGGCCCTAAAGAGTGATGCGGTAAACATCCTGTTCACATGTCTAGACCGAAGCTTTTACTCCTAAGAGATGGGTTCCCAGGCTTGTGGTAGTTGGGCCAGACTCTAAATTTTTAAAATGGTTTTTCATCATTCTAATGGATCGTGGTGAAGAGAGCCAAAGTCTTGATGGAAACCCTCAACCCAGAGTGAATTTTTCAGATATAAAAGTAGATGGTAATTAAGAGGAACACATTAAAAAGGATACTTTGCCCAGCATTTCACAGTATTCATTGGTTGTAATGTCTCTAAGACTTTGGATTCCATTTCTGAGGGTGTAAAGGCAGGTGGAAATCTCACGTCATGTACACAAGTTTTGCACTCAAGGAGTACAGAGGATCTAGCGTACTTTTGCTGGTAGTTTGGTAGAACAGAAAGAGCTCAAAAAGTGTCATCTTGGACGCCAGGCACCGGTGGGCAGTGGCTGCAGGACGGTCAGGTAGAAAGGACGCTGAACTGGCCCTGGAGCGGGGAGGGGCAGTGGGCAGGAGGACCGTGCCCTTTGGAGAGCTGGTTATGAAGGACAGGGTGCAGGGACAGCATCGTGAGTCCATGTGTTTGCTACCCCTGTCCCAGAGTGGACAGTTCGCCCTCACCAAAGCCTAGAGCTTGTCCCTCAATATGGACTGATTTTGTGTTCCAGGCTCCAAAGCTCCAACTCTTCTAAGCTGCTTCTGAGAAAGGGAGTCTTGCTGGTTTCTGGTGGGTGAGAGGTGAGTTTAAGCAAAAGGAACCAAAAGAGCTCAACTCTGCAGAGAGCTTGAGAAGGGTCAGGGGAACCGGAGGAAGGATCGATTGTGCAAGGCTGGAGATACCCCTGAGCCCTTCTGGAAACATCCCTCAGCCCTGGGGAACCAAGCTGATTCGGTTAACGACAGTAATGAAACAACTTCTTGCTTTAAGGTTTTGACGGCTTCCTTAGATAACTTAATTCTTGGTCCCAGCGGATCTTCCAGAAGCTTCAGCAGTCATTGTTTATCTTCTCTTCTTTTCAATATTGCTTTTTAGCGGGGGTGAGTGGGAGGGGAGGGTATGTGCCACAAGAGGATCAGAAAGTACGGGGGTGGCTGGAGAAGGCAGCAGGTTCAAAGGCACAGCCCAAGTTCATATTCTGACGCTCCTACCTGGCAGCCTGTGCCACAGTGTTGTGCAGGTTAGTGAACTGGAGGTGCTAGCACATGTAGTATGTTCTGAATAAGTGTTAACCAAGGCGTGGGACGCCTGGTGCTGGTGGCTGACTTACTGGTATTCTCACGATGCCCACCCTTACATGTACCCCTTTTTGTCACCAGTTCAGGTGTGTCCTTTATCAGAAATGCTTAGAAACAGAATACTTCTGATTTTGGAGTTTTCGGGCTTGGGGACATTTGCATAGACTGTTAGTGGAGCACTCCTAACCTGGGAATCTGAACCCTGGGATGCTTTACTTTTTGAGTTCTGACATACACTCAAAAAGTTTTGGATTTCAGAGCATTTCAGATCTTAAGTTTTTGGATCAGGGCATTTAACCTCTCTCATAAACAGTGTTTCTCAAAGCATTAGGTGGGATTTACTCAATGCTTTAAAAAATGACACCTTGGTGGGGGCATAATAAACCCTCATAAAGATGCAGTTCACTGCAGCTCTGTGAGAACTGGTGTGTTTTGGGGGATGGACTGCAGGGTGTTGATGCTTGTCTGGGTTTTTCTTAGGGTGCACATAGTTTGGGTTCTGGTATCAGGGAAAGTGAGCATTTGAAGCTATGGCATGTTTTGGAAATCTTCAGGAAGCTAGGGTTTGGGGAGCTTAAATTGTTGGCCATGAGTCACTGTGTAGTGAGCAATGGAATTGGCTGCAGACCCTAGCCTGTCTACACCCAGAGCTGGGTTCTTTTTACACACACAGGACTATGGTGGAGAAGGCAGAAGGTGCGTGACTTCTTTTTTGGGGGGGGGGAATGCAGAAAATTTGAGATTCATCTGACTTTGCTGTACACTCTTACTTAGGAAGTAGAGTCATGAAACTGGGAAGGCTTTGAAAAATAAGGATCAGAATTTTTTAAAAAGTGGTTAAATGAGCCTGGCATAGTGGGATTACATCTGTAATCCCGACAGCTGGGAGGCTGAGGTCAGAGGATTGTGAGTTCAAAGCCAGCCTCTGCGACTTAGCAAGGCCCTAAGCAATTCAGAGGGACCCTGTCTCTAAATACAATCTGAAAAAGGGCTGGGGATGTGGCCCCTGAATTCATTACCCAACATCCCCTGAAATAATGGCTAAATGAAGACAGAATTCAGTTCATTGAAGGCTTGTTCTCCATTGAAGAACTGCAAAACATAATCCTTGGGGTGTCTCTCAGGCCTGGCCTTCCCCCACAGGGCGCCTCCAGCCAGGCTTCTGGAAGCTCCATCCAGGTTGGTTGGAAATCCCTTGCCCGCTCCCAGGCTCAGCTGCAGCCTCTGCCTCTGTCTCCGATGTCACCCTCCTCTGCTTCCCCAAAAGCTCTTACATGACCTCCAGATCTCTCGCTGACTCCCTGTATTACCATTAGAAGACATCTACACTGGGAAATCGCTCAGTTCCTGTTTTTGATTAATATTTTATCAGCCGCAAGAGGAAATGGTATTCTGTAGCAACACTAATAAGTAATTGAGCAGATGAGATGCTCCTGCTAGCTTTGGTAAAAAGTACAGGCAAGGTTGCGACTGCAGAGCCAGACTAGACTCCGGATGATGATTCCAGCATCAGAATGGAATGTGGCAGCATTGCGTCCTTCACGGGTATGAACAGAAATCAAGTGAGATGCCTTTCCTGAGCAATGCCCTACCGACCTGTATTTGTTAACAGTAGTGGTAGTAGTAGTAATAGTGGTAATAATGATAATAATAATAAAAATAAAAAACAGTGCCACATACCTAATCCAAATGACTTAAAATATTAATTTTTCTCAGTGATATGTGCCATTATGCATGACTGCAAGATGATTAAGTGAGCAGCTGTAAGACTGGGTCCCTGGCCGTGCCCAGCTAGTGCTGAGAAGTCCCTTCACCCTACCGTGTTCAGATGGTTCTGTTGGAGAGGAAGTCTCACAGCTGTCAGTAACCATGCCATCCGGTAATTACTGAATCATAAATGTTTGGGGGGCCGAAGGTCACCGGCTTAGTAGCAACCTCGTCTGACTCTGAATTTTAAATGCTCCTACCCTGTATCTGGGTGGTAGCATTGCAGTCCCCAGTGGACAGTCTGATGGCGGGGGCAGTATTCTTCCATATTTATTTTTCATTATTGTGGGCAAAACCACTCGGTCTTTTGTAACATGGGAGGGAGATGGAATGGCCTCTGCACACCACAGGAAGGCTTTGTTTTAGAAAGATGCCCCGTTCCGTCCCTCACGTGATGTCCAGCACAAGCGTCTGATTTAGGAGACCATGACTCGGGACCTGGGAGCAGCTGCTCATGCTCCCCACAGGAGGCTGTTGCTCGCAGGAGAGGCCCAGAGCGCAGCCAGGAGTGGGAGCTTGGGGTCAAAAAGTCCACCTTCCCTGAGTGTGGCACTCACACGCTGCCTCCTGGGCCACAGTTCTTGTGTTTCCCATGTGTCACATGGGAGCCCTCCTTAAATTGTGGCGATTCCAGTCTGTGTGGCTGTCAGGTCCACATAAAGTAACAGGAAGCGTATTGAGTTGCAAACATCCCTTCCAGTTCTCTCATGTGTGCAGGCTCATTCCCTTCTTCCTGCTGCTTTCTTTTTATAAAGTTACCAGTTCTGCTGATTTTAGTTTTTAAGGGACATTCTCATGGCATGGCTGACATTGGAACCATAATGGGCAATTTTCTTTTTCTGATGTTTAAAAAAAATTTATTTTTTCCATAAGACACTTCCTTCTCAATTTCCTTCCATTAAAAATCCAACTTAATTAGTAATATTTAATTAATTAGGAAGTTGATATTTGTATTTTAGCCAATGAATTATGGGCAGTATAATGAATAACATTTAATTCTATAGTAATGAGGGTTAAAAAAATACCAATGATTTAGTTTCGTTTGATACTATGTATATTTTCTTATAAAGCCAAATAGTCTTTTTCCTGCAAGAAATGATTCCTACTTTTTGGTCAGGATTGAGCAGTACAGTGTCCAGTCCCATGCCCTGCCTTTTGAGGGGGACAATGGCAGGAAGGCACCAACATCTTCTCTCTTTCCAGTCGGTTTCCTGCACCTCTGCTGCTCCAGGACCCCAGTGTGCTGGAGTCAGTGTTCCCCTCCCTGGGCCCCATCATGAGCCACCCATGCTACCTGTCCTGTGGCCAAACCCCCAGGGTATCATCTCCAACCGAGGGTATCCTGACTTGAGACTCACCAGAAATTTCAGGAAGGCACACCACTTTAAGAAAGATCAAAGAGAAAAATATAATTCTTTTTCTTCTAAATGGAGATATAAAAATCATATAAGCATGATTTATCATTTGATTGGAACATTATATTTTATGCCGTGGAGAAGAACATGCATCATTCTATCTGCCCCTGACATCCAGTGAGCGGCTCTGGCTTTTGTAATTTTGATGAAGGAGCTTTCCAGGGTCTTCCATGTGCACATGCACAGCCCTGGTCATTAGCCTGCCCTGCTGGGTCTGCACTGGAGCACAGGAGTGTATTGTCAGCACTGAGGGTGGGCCCACTCCCCATGGTGCAGGGGCAGTGGGGGGAGAGAGAAGCAAGACAGGAAGTCACTGAGGGCTGATGGGGCCCCCTCCTCACTGCTTCCGGCCCCTTGTTGGGTGGATGGTCTAGAAGATTCTGTGGATTTGGATTCTTGCAGTTGTTCTTGATGTCAGGAGAGATGATGTTCTTGAGCCGTCCTTCCTCTGGCTGTTTGGAGCAAGGACACCACTGCAGGGGTCAGCTGCAAGTGGGTCCCCTACTGCACGTTGAAATGGGAAGTCCCAGCAGGGCTGGCTGTCCAGTGTGCCAGGCCCCCTGCACACTGAAAATCCGGCTTCCAGCCGGGGCCAGGGAAGTCCATCTCCCCTTCCTGTGGGCTTGTTCCCCTTGCCTAGATGGACAGGTGTTCCTCCAAGAACTGCTTCCTCCACTCTGGAACACACTCTGGGGCTGGCTCAGACTGAACAGGAAGCCCTTTGTCCAGCCCAGGGTATGAGGGAGCTGTTGCCTTTCTTGACTCCCAGCTCTTCCCCTGTCCACACCCAGACCCCACAGGATTGAAGGTAACTAAAGGATACAAGTGTCCCCTGCTGATGAGGCCTGGGTTGAAGGTGGTCGAGTCTTGATGTGGGGCCCACAGGGAGGATCAGGCCCTGCCCAGTGGGCAGAGAAGAGGTGGCCAGGAAGCTGTCCTGGAGCCATTGAGGAAGGGTTAGGCACACCAGTGAGCTGAGGAGCTGTTGTCCCAGGCCCCAAGCACAGGTTCCTTGTCCCCACAGAGGTGGCCCAGCAAGCACAAATGCACACATGAAAGTGCTAGGAAGGCGGGACGGCAACTCCTGACCACCAAGCCCCCGTGGTGTGCCACCGCCTGGCTCACCCATGGAACCTGCCCTCCTCTCCAGGAGAGCTTTCCCTGAGGCGATCATCAGGGACATTCCCAGGAGACCACGTCACACAATTGTGCACTTAATGGAAATGCTTTTGACATAGAATATAGCAAAAGCCAGTGCTTATTTCAGCGAGTTGTGTGTAAATCTCATGGGCGCATCCTGCCCTTGGGGGTTTCGTGCGAGTGGCAGGTTGTGACACCCGTCAGGACACAGAGCTTGTGCAGTAGAAACAGATGTGGTGTGCTAGGTGTGAGTTACCCTTCAACAGAATTGATTTAAAAAAAAAAAATCCCGCTTAGGAATGCGAGTGTCTACACAACCTCTGGACCACTGAACCCACTTCCTCTCCTTCAACACCAGCAGCAGAAGCACTTGAGTTCGGTTGGCGTCCCCTAGTGGGTCTTAACTGCACTTAGTTGTGTATGTGTCCGTCTCCCTGTGTACCTTGAAGCACACTAGCCCTTTATAGAGATTTTCAGTATTACATTTAATCTCCATAATAGCCGGTTGTAGACACTGCTCTTTAGTCTCATGGTTCTCAGCCAGGGGTGACTTGGCCGGCCAAGGGAGGTTTGGCAGCATCTAGAGATACCTGGTGGAGAAGGGAGGGGAGCTGCTGGCCTCTGGCAGGTCCAGACAAAGCTGCTGCTGGACATCCTACCAGGCCAGCCCCGCCCTCACCACAGTGCTCTGTCCATTGTGCATTGGTCCAGGGTGGTTATGTCAGGGGACAGGAGGGGGCCCTTCCCCTCCTCTGTGCTGGGTCACTTGGGAAGATTTACCTGCAGATTTCCCTCCACATTCCCATCTCCATAGCTCTCATTCGAGGTGCTAATTAGAGTGTTTTGTTGCCAGTAAAAACAAGAGTCAGATTTCATGATTGATTCATGATGATTTTAAAATTAATGCTGTGATTATCATAAGGATAGTGGGGGGTGGAGGTGGGAGGACATCCACCCCGGGAGACCGCGTCAGCAGCGTGGCCCACACGGCGAGCCCGCAAGCCCGTGAGCCCGTCACCTCAGCTGATGCTCTGTCTCTTCCAAGCCCTTCTTAGGTGCCTTTGGGCTTTTTAACATTCTTTGGCAGTTGTGGTTTATTAATTGATTTTTTAAATTTGGCTTGTGAAAATGAACTTTAGCTCAAGCTTTGAAGAGGACGAAAGGCCTGTTGGTTTTCCAGCTGGGGCTGGCACTTCACGCTCAGCCTCTGGAGCGCTGGGAGTCAGGCTCCCTGGGCCTGTGGCCCCTGGGCACTCGGCTTCCTCCTAGGGCAGATTGAAGAACAGTTTGAGTGACCAATTCTCCATTGTGTACAATTTACTAAAAAGTGGTGGGGTGGCGTGAGATCATCAGATGCACCCTAGGGTGACCTCACGGAGGCAAGCTCTCCTGCCACGTCTTTGGCTGAGTCCTTAGGTATGTTCTGCTTTGGGTTTTGTTTGGTTATTTTGTTGTTGTCATCCGTTGGACCCCTTCTGGCATTCTGTGAATCCCTTTGGACCCCCTTTCAGGGTGTTCTTAGATATACCCGATAAGTGTGGCTGTGACCCCAGATTTTCAGCGCAGCAGAATTGCAGGTGCTGCTCAGCAGACAGTTTGCAGTGCTGTGAGTTTGGAGATGTTCCTGTGTTAACATCTGCAACTCTTTTACTCCTGTGAAATCCAATCTGCCGATAGAGATGGTGGTAATAGTGATTTAATATACATTGCATGATTATAACATTCCAGTGGCTGTGCTAAACATTTTATATCCATTGTTGCCCAGTACTGGGATTGAGCCCAGGGCACTTTACCACTAGGTCTCATTAAGTTTCCCAGGCTGTCCTCGGACTAGCGACCCTCCTGCCTCAGCCTCTCGAGTTGCTGGGGCTACATGTGTGCAACACCACACTGGGCAGACTATGACATTTAATCTCCACAACCGTCCAAAATAGTTTATGCTCATCTGATAGGCGAGGAAACTGAGGCTCAGGGAAATTATGTGGTCATGTAGGCTTTGCCCAGAGTTTCAGAGCCAGTGTGAAGTCTGACCCCCTTCTGGGTTCATTGTCTACTGATTGCATTGCAGCTGGGTTTGGCTCTTTGGAGTCCTGTATCCAGGGAGCCTGCACGTGTGTTTGGTGGAGAAACTTCTTTTGACCTGACCTTCTGGCAGGGAGAACTTAGGCAAACCCAACACAGAGGTCTCCGCCTGGCCCTGTGCAGGAGCATACCTTCTTGAATCCTGGGTGTCTCCCTCCTGTGCTGTGACAGCAAGGACAGCACTTCCTTCTCCAAATGGTTAATTCCATTAATGTGTCCTCTTCATTATTCCTTGGGATGAGGAGAAGGGAGCTTTCCCTTAGGTTAGGCTGGTTCCATTGATAAATTATGCAGCCCTTTTGGTTTAACAGGGGTACAATGCGAATGTGATTATTAGCCCTGCTATCTAATCTAATTCATTATTATCTTACACCAAAAATTATCTTCTGTATTTTGCTACCACTTCTTTTACTATTTCCCAAATGCATGAAATTGGATAATTATAGGAACAAATCATAACGAATTGTTTAAATCTGACAAAGTAACTTTTTGAGTCTCTTTCACCCTTTCCTGCCCCTCCTGCAATGGTAGGGGATTGCTAAAGTAAGGCATGGAACAAGGAAGTCTGGGGACGAATGTGTAGACGGAAGTGTTCAGGAGACAAGGGTGCTTTTCCTTCTCTGTGCAATTGGGAGCCAAGGTGCTGTCAGAACGCTGAATTTAGTTGATTTCTAGTGTCAGACATTCACAGTCCACCTCTATCCTTTTTTATAAAATCACGTTTTTATTAAATCATCTTTTATGGCGATTGTCATTTAAAAGTAGAAATGGTGACTTGCAAAATGTATCGAGGGGGTCTTAATTTGGCAACAGATGATCTGGGTTTAGGGGCCCTGTCTGTCATGGACTTGCTTTGGAACTAGCCAGCTGCCCAGAGGCTTCATGTTCTTATCTCTGAAAGGACACTATGAGTTTTCATGTGGTTCTCTCCAGAAGCCAACACACATGGATGTTTTCTAATTGTTATTTTATTTTTTTAAGGAGCAATATTAGGGTATTGTTAAGAAAAAACAAAGGCACACTTCTATGGAGAAAAGCTTAATGAAGACCTATTAACAAAACTCTAGGGAGTCTTCCAGGAGACCACCCAGGGGCCTAGGCTGGATGGGGCAAGTGGAGGAGGCCCCATCCTGGTGGATGTGGTCGCCTCCAGTAGAAATCTGGTTACCCATTAGGGAGGGAGGGAGCGTAGAGCATGTGGTCCTGTGTCCCCTTCCAACCTTGGCTCTCCTTCCAGTGTCCCCCAAAGGTGAGAGCACAAGGGAGCCCCTAGTACTGTCCTTGGAGCTCAGCTCACTGGGGACAGAGTTGACCAAGAGGGAAGGTGACTAGATTTGGAAGCAAAATTAGAAAACATTTAAAAAGTGCTGCTTGCATGCAACAGAGTGCTGTTCATTGAACATTAACAAAAATACATGGTGTTTTCTCCCCATTTTGTAATTAAAGCTAGTCAAGCTCCCTGGCTTCCACCACCACCGCGGGGTGTCACTATGCACATGTGACTTAGTCACTCTCTACAGATGGGAGGGAATCCTCCAGCAAGTCTGGGCTTCCAGCATATGCAGACAAGGTGAGGGTCACTCAGGGGTAAGAGAGTCAAGGAAACAGGGCCCTTTAATCTGGTGGCCACATCTGCCTGCCCTGCTGACGCTCCTGGAGTTCAGCCTGGGTCTCTGCATGCCCACACGGGCTTCTTTGCAGAAAACTGCCAAGGGGATACGGTTGGGTGTTCAGCAGCTGGTCCTGCTAGCGCAGTTGCCTGGGTCTTCAGGCTCCGGTTTCTGTGTTATACGTTTTTATGTTTTCACAATGCCCTTTTTCTCAATTGAATAAAGCAGGGCCAGAGTAATGCACAGATCTAGCAGCCAGTCAGTCCCCATGTCCACAGTGGAAAGGACGTTTCACAGATGTCACCAAAAAACAAAGGCCACAGCCTGTGTCAGTGGTCAGTCCTGGAATGCTAGGGATTTTTTTTTTTTTTAATTAACCAGGAAGAGAGGAAAATGCTTTTTAAGATTATTTATTTTTTTATTTTTAAATTTTTTATAATTAGTCATACATGACAGCAGAATGCCTTTTGCACATTTACAAATGGAGCACAACTTCTCCTTCCTTTGGTGTATATGGTGCAGAATCACACCAGTAACATAATCATACATGTACATAGGGTAATAATGTCCGTCTCGTTCCACCTCCTTCCCCTCCCCGAACTCCACTCTGCACAATCCAAAGTTCCTTTATTCTTCTGTATCCCCTCCCATTATGGATCAGCATCCACTTATCAGAGATAAGTTACACTCATACACTGCTGGAGGGACTGCAAATTGGTGAAACCACTCTGGAAAGCAGTATGGAGATTCCTCAGAAAACTGGAAATGGAACCAGCTATCTCACTCCTTGGTCTATACCCAAAGGGTTTAAAATCAGCACACTACAGTGTCAGAGCAGCATCAATGTTTATAGCAGCTCAATTCACAATAGCTAAACTACTAAACTATGGAACCAACATAGATGCCTTTCAACAGATGAATGGATAAAGAAAATGTGATCCATGTACTCAGTGGAAAATTACTCAGCCCTAAAGAAGAATGAAATTATGGCATTTATAGGTAAATGGATGGAGCTGGAGAATATCATGCTAAGCGAAATAAGCCAAACCCCCAAAACCAAAGTCCAAAGGTTTTCTCTGTTAAGGTTATTTTTGTAGAAGAGAGCCTTGTGCCTGAAATGCCCAGGACAGTACTATGAATTACAGGTGTGCACAATAACTAGTTAAACACGTATGCTTGCCAGTGTAATCAAGAACTTGCTAATCAAAGGGTTACTTAGCAGAAAGAATAGCAGTTACCGTCTCACCCTTCATGGAGAATGACCTTGACCTCTAGCCAAACTTGAATTCAGATCAGAACCTTGTAGAGATGCTTGTTGGAAATGCAGGACTCCCCTTTCCTGGGTCTTTTGATCGGAATCTCTTGGTCTCTCCAAGTTGCTCTGTGGCCTCACTGAGTCTGGATGTCACCTTTCCCTGAGAAATCTTTGTTCCATGTGGGGGCATTCCATTTGAGCATCTCTATGAAGAAACAGAGAAGGGACACTCAGTTCAGGCACATCTCCGGCTTCGTCTCTGTTTTTGTTGGATGTTTGTTGATTGTCCCTTCGTTCATCTGGTTGCCAAGTGCCCATGGACTGTGCCCGTATTTGGCAACAGCAGTCTCTGCACTGCCAGTTCTTGCCAGGATTAAAACCTGAGGTCCCTGCTGTCCAGTGCCGGTCAGGACGTTTACCTCAGTCACGGGGAACCCACCGTCCCTGTTAATATTCTGAAATACCTGTAGAACCAACAGGACCCCAGGAAGAGGCTCCCTGGGGTGCTGGGACCCTCTGTGTAGTGAACTATGCTGTAGCACTGGAGAAACAGCCACCCGAAGACTGTCCCATGTGCTCCCGTCACCAGTGACGTTGCTATGGAGGGAGGCAACATGGTGGTTTCAATTCCTGCATTCATCTGTACAAATATTGCTTGTGAATGTGAGGGTGAGCACAGTGGGCCCCTGGTGCCCAGGACAGGGAGACAAAGCGACCCTCACCCGTGTGAATCCCAAGTTCCCCGTGGCTTAGAGGTGGCCTTGGGGAAGTCGCCATGGCTCCTCCACAGTGTGGAGCGACAAAACCTCCCTGCTCTGGAGTCTCGGGGGAGCATCAAGGTCCCTGAGTGAGGGTGGTTCCCTTCAGAGGAGATGTATAGAGTCATTGAATCTTGAAATGTGTCTGCCACGGTTCACGTTTGGATGTACTTGTGTAGAGTTTGGCAAACAATTTGAATTTTATTTCTGCAGTGTATTTTGAACCGGATCCGTGGTATTTAGAACCTCATGCCATAGAGCCTGCAGCAGGGTTTGCTGAACAGTTCCACCCGCCAGGGCCCGGGGAGCCTGGTGTGGCATGGCTATGTGTCACAGTGAGCCCTCAACCAGAGCCTGCTCTCACTGGGAATTGGGCTTTGGGGTTGTGTCTCAGAAGCGGCCAAGAACCGCCCCGTCCTAGGAAGCGAAGCACCCGGTGAATCTGAACCAAGGGCAAGTCAGGGAGGTCCTGTCTGGAAATAAAATGAAAAAGGCCAGGGAGGTGGCCCAGCGGCAGAGCACCTGCCTCGCACACTCGGGCCCTGGGTTAGTTTCCTAGCGTTGCAACATACAAACCAACAAAAGGCTGGTGCTTATTGGAGAGGGCTGAAGTACACAGTTGTGTCCCTGGCAGCCCCGTGGCTTCTGGGCTTGATGCATAGGTCTCTGAGCCGCAGGTGACATGATGTGGCCAGGTGGCCCCAGGGCCTGGGAGCTGGCTGCCGAGCAGCACGGAGCTGGCCTGCAGGCGGGCTTGTTCCCTACCCGGAATACACAGAGGGGTATCCCTGCATCGTGCACTTCTGACATCTGGGCCTCCAGATGAGTCCGCAGCACAGCTGGTACCTTTTCTAACAGATTCTCCAAAGTGGGCTGCGTGTTTGAAGGACTTCTGGTAAGAGAGGTGTAATTGGGAAAATCATAGCCTGGCCTGAGGCAGACCTGTGATTTTTCTACTCTTTGAAAATTGTCCCTCTGTACCTTTTTTCCCCCGGGCCCAGCCTCAACTCATCCTTCAGGTCTCAGCCTAAATATTATTTCCTTCACAAAGCCTTTCCCTGCTATGGGGGCGAAGATAGAGACCCCTCCCAAATGTTTCCTCGGAGGAACCTTCTAGATCTGCAGCCTTGCTCTTAGCACATTGGATCATCATCAGTTGCTTTCACCTCTGTCTTCTCCACCAGCCTCGAGAAGGCAGACATATCCATCTCGTTAACAGAAATTAGTACAAAGCCAGGTAAAGAAATGGTAACCCTGAAAGTAGCTACCAAAACCAAAGATGAATGAATACAAAGAGAGTTCTTAGAAGGCTGGAGGTAAGCCAGTATAATTAATCAAGTCATAATAGGAAAACGAATATTAGACTCATTGAATATCTGATTTAAAAAGGAATTTAGAACTCTCTGGCTACTCAGTCTGAGGTGTTGATGTTCTACATATATTAGCTGTGCAACCTCAGACCAGAGGCTTGATGTCCCTGGGTCTCCTCCTATATCAAAAACAGGAAAACCATCTTTCTCAGAATATTGTGAAGATGTCATCCACCAATCAGAAGAAAATAACCTGCCCAGTACCTTGCAAAATGTAGATGCTCAGTAAACACTAGCTGTTCTTTATTATAGACCCCACTTATATTTTAAAAGCCTGACGGCTCATGGAAGCAGCCGAAAACCATCAAGAAGCTGATGGTGAAAGATGACCACTGTAATTTCCCTGGAAACTCAATTTTGATTTAAATGTCCACCGCATCTCATTTCCACTTAAAAAAGAATTGAAAGTGACATTTAGCATGATTAGACCCGCAGGAAGAAGCAGCATGGAGAGTATCCTGGCAGACTTAGAAAGACTCTCAGGGTAAACAGTCGGGCAGAGGTTCTGCCTGCAGGCCTCTTGTCCCAACTCGGCCTCAGTGACTTTCTCAACACCACTCATCTTGGGAGGATGTCCTCCGGTGTTGCTTTCTACTTAAGACTATTGACTAACACCCTGGCCCCAAGCTCCTGCCAGCTGGAAGAACCTCAAGCTAGTGCAGGTCTCTTCCTCTCCCTCTTCTGGCTTCTTCTCTTCTGGGCACTGAGACCACCCAGAACGGAGGTTGTGGATACATTCAGATCTGCTCAGGGAGGTCGCATCACCTGGTCCTTCTGCCTCCCGCATCAGAGTACGAGCCCGCTGAGATGGGGACCCAGGCGGGATCTGGCCTCCCTGGTGCTGGTGACCAGCAGCGTGGATGGTGACCAGTGGCTTCGTCACCATCTCTGCTACCCACTCTCCCTGCACTGGAGCCAGGGTCCCATTTCTGCATGGAGTCAGGCGAGGGATGCCACCTGCCCCAGCCCTGCTGTCCTTGGACACTCCACCCCGACCCTGCCACTGCCTCGAAATGGAGGGGAGGGAAAGGCACCTCGAAGGCCCTCTGCAGCGCAGTGCTGTTTCTGTCTGATGCGGCTGACCTTTGAAGTGTTTTGAAAAGCCGGCCTACGGCTGCTGATATCTTTGACTGTTATTGAATAAGGGAAATGGACATCACCTCTTCTCCCCCCTGATCAATAAGCACAGGGTCTTTGTCACAAGGTGTGTTCAGAAATTCCAGGATCTCCACTTTTGTTGCTGGCAGGGTCAGGAAAGAACAGAACTGGGGTGGGAGTTGGTGGAGGGAATCCAGTCCTGCTGCTCAGAGCGGTGACCTTGAACACGGCCCTGACTCAGGCTTCCCAGGCTCGAGTTCCAGGGTGGTGAGAGGGGACGATTAACAGAGCTCTGCAGTTCAGTGCACAGAGCGCCTGGGTGCCCAGGGCTGTCCGCCCAGGGCAGCTCTGGTCTCAGCTCTGCCGGTGACTGATGACGACATAGGCAGACATCTAGAAGTTCAGCGCTTGCTTTTGTCAAGTGCATACCACGGGGCCTTGTATGCAACAGGCATCTATTAAGTTTTGGTTATTCTTATTATCCATGACTTCAAGGTCCACATACCCTGACATAAAATCTGGAGCTCAGTTCTTTGAAACAGAGACTTCAATTTCCTTCCTTTCCTCCTCTTTTCATTCCATCCACCCTTCTCTTGGCCCATCATCTGAATTGATCCATAAAGCACACTGAGATGCTTGACGTGCCTTTTCCAGGTGCAGAGAGGAGGCAAAGGAGGCTCTAACCTGTTTTGAGTCACCTGTCTGTCAAGGGGTGCACCTGGCTTTCCTACAGACTAGAGAGAGCGACACCTTTCAACCCAGGAGACGTGTTGTAGTTTTGTCCTTCTTGTCCCCATCGTGTGACCGACCTTTCCTCTGGTGTCTGGCAGTCCAGTTGGCCACGGTTCTGTGAAAGCTCACCCACAGGCAGGACTGGGGCGCTTGGTGACGCTGTCATCCTCACAGCTGCTCCAGGTCCTAGGGTTAGTGTGGGGTCCCCGCTGCCCCAGTTCCTGGAGGGCTGGGCCAGCATTGCCAGTGAGTGCTGAGAAGCCTGTATCTGGCAGCTGCTGGGATCTGGGTTTGGAGGGGACCCAGATCCCGGGACCCTCCACCCACATGTGGGTGCCATTCCAGGGTGGAGAGCCGTCGGCCTTGGCCTTCTCAGGGAGGTCTTGGGAGGCGCGAGGGGGCCTGCTTTCCCATCACAACTCACGGCCTATCTCCCAGGAAGCCTGCTGATTATCAGAAAATGAAATTCACCTTTCCCCCAGACCCCGAGAACCGCAAGATGAGGGTTGAGCTATAGGGCACATCATGAACACTGTTTTATTCGAACATGGAATTCCAGGCTGCACAGATGGGAGAAATTGTTTTATTTGGGAGAACAAATTTAAGTTTGGCAGTTACCTGAGAGAGAATTAAGTCGCTGATTGTGAAGTCCCTTCTCTGATCTTCTGAAGACGATAGATTATAATCTTTAATTAATCTATCACTCACACCAAAAAAAAAAAAAAAAAAAAAAAAAGCAAGGGCAGAGGTGGGATGTTCACATCCATTGATTGGGGATGGCTGGGGTTGTGTTGGCAGCCCAGGTGGCAATGGCAGGCCTGGCCGCCGGCATTCCAGACCTTGCCCTTTGTTTAGTATTGCAATTTCCTCCCAAGTCCTGAACCTCCTCGCGGTGCCTGCTTTGAGGCCTGGAGTGTGCACTCTGGCCAGGGCTTTCCCACCGTAATGAAGATGGAGCGGCTGTAAGGATGACCTTTCCGTGCCTTTGTCTGCGGCCTGCCCTCCTCTTTAGCTGAGCACCTTGCGAGCGCACGTGTTCTGAACTCTTGAACTGCTCATTCTGCTCGCTGAGCTCGCTGCTCAGGCTGCAGTTTATCATCCTGCGCCTCTGAAGACTTTGTTTCCTACATGTGACATCGAGATAGAATTTTCCATAACCCTTTACTAGTCATAAATTTGATTGTTAAGGGACCGGGTTAATCTTATTTCTAATACCAGCTTCTGATTTGAAAACTCTGATTTAGGAGCATTTTCTCTCTTCTACCTTCTGAAAACTCGTGGAGAGGGGGGTGGGGGTGGGGGTTTGGGGGGAGGTGGTGATGTATAAAATATGTCAGCTGGTATTGGAGGATTGCTTGTTTCTGTTCATTTCATCTTGAATAGCACCTAGGAGATGCATTTGAAAACTTACCTTGTTTATATGTTTCTTCTGTTGTAATTTCGTCCATTACCTGAACCAGTCTCTGGACAGAAAGCAAAGCTATGCTTTGGAAGGACACAGTTTGGAGACCATGGGGGTGGGGGGGGCATCTCCTGGCAGGAGTCATAACCTTGTGTTGCCTAATATTTAAGGGCTTGCCCCATGATATCTCACCTAGGCCTTTCTCACAGGCCTTTCACTATATCTCATTGAAATTGTTTTATTAGAGACTTTTCAGTGCATTACACATAGTAGGTACTGGAGAATCTGTGCTGAGTTGAGCTCTGGTGTGTAGGGCAGCAACTAGATGCACAGGCAAAAATCTCTGTGCTTCCTGAGCCTTCCTCCTCTACCAGGGACTTTCCAGAGGATTGGCTGAAGCAGCTCACACATCCAGCTTTCCGCTCCTCTGTGGGGGGCTCTTGTCAGAAGCTGTTGTTGCAGTTCTAGAAAGAAAACGTGCAGCACTATTGTTTTTCTTTTTTTGTGCAAGGAAGGTTGGAGTAGAATTTTAAAGTGTACATTTTTCTTCTAGCAAGCAATTCTGCATTGGTCCAAAGTAGGCAATGCAAAATATTTTGTTTATTCTTGTTGACAGGTAGGAATTCAGGTCCAAAGACATTATATATCAGGGTGCACAAAGTTTATTTAAAAAAAAAATTCTAAAACTCTCTTCCATTTGTAGACAGGCTTGCACACTGTGCTCAAGTGCAAGCCACTCTAAGTGGCTCCCCGGGAGGGAAAGGTTCGTCCCTCCCCAGAGCATGTTTTCCCTCTAAAGGAGGTTGCTGCTGATGACTCACGCAGATGCCAGGCCGAGGTGCCCTAGGTGATCTAACACCAGCAATGGCTCCAGAGCATTTATATTTGACGCTGGAACGTGTCCGTTTCCTTTCCCTTGCTATTAATGCACCTCTATTGAGCAATTTACTCTTTATAGATAGGATCAGGGCCAAAATAAACTTAGACCACCACACTTACATGTCAATACAAGCATCTCCCATTTCTCTTTCTGTCTTCCCTCTTCCTAAGTGCACATGTGCACACACTTATGCACACACTTATGCACACACTTGCTTGAGCTACAAACCAACCTAAGGTGTGGAATCAGCATCTCTTCTCTCCCTTTCCCCATCAGGCTCCCTCTGGCTGGTCCTCAGTGTCTGCCAGAGCGAGTGAGTGACATATGCGCATATGTGGAGTAAAAGAGCAGGACCCTGATGGGACTCCTGTGCCACAGCAGGGACCACAGTCAAAATGGGATCATGGCCCCAGGTGCTTTTCCTGCATCCTCTGCGGAGATTGTACGTCCAGCCCCACCACCCTGTCCTCGGGGCCTTGGCTCCCCCACCTGTGTTGTGCGTGGTGGTGAAGCTCATCTTCCAACCACAGGTGCACCTGTCCCTGCTCATGGACATGATGGCGTTCGTGAAAACTTCTGATTTGGAGAGAAGTAGGAGAGGATTTATTTTTGACACATAAATCACAGGCCATCTGCCCATTGTTCCTTAGTGCTTGTGCTTGCTACGGGTCTCTAACGATGACTACTGGTCCCTATGGGAACTCGGGGTTTCTGGGGATCCCTACACACTTGTACTTACTTTATCCAGCAGATTTTTATGAGACTTATGTCTCCCACCATTATTGTGGTCATCGTCAGCTGAGCTGAGGACCAGTTGGTAGACTTCCCAGAGGTCTTTAAGGATGGTCAGAGATCTTAACATCTATTAAGATCTTAGTTTCTTTCTTTCTTTCTTTCTTTCTTTCTTTCTTTCTTTCTTTCTTTCTTTCTTTCTTTCTTTCTTTCTTTTTCTTTCTTTCTTTCTTTCTTTCTTTCTTTCTTTAAGAGAGAGAGATATAAGAAAGTTTTTTAATATTTATTTTTCAGTTTTCGGTGGACACAACATCTTTGTTTTATTTTATGTGGTGCTAAGAATCGAACCCAGCGCCTCGCACATGCCAGGCGATCGTGTTACCACCTGAGCCACGTCCCCAGCCTGAGACCTTCAGTTTCAAATGTGGAAAGCAGTTTACAAAATTATATGCTCTATGATCTGAAGTCAGCCTATTCTCTCAGTTGGCCCTTGAATTTGGCCCTAGGTTTCCTAACAGTTAAAGCTACGTTGCTTCTTATTGTCAAGAAGCAAAAATGGCATGCCAGAGGCCTATGGCAGAGGGGAATGAAATCGGGGTTCAGTTGAGGGCCATTTCACAACACCTCACATTCGGCCATGGGGTAATCCAGCCAGCAGAATTATGCTCAACTGTAATTTTGTAAAAGATGCAGAAATGCGCTTCAAATAGTTTTCCTCCCTCAGCCTCCTAAACCGCATAGCCTTGAATCACAATGCAGTGAAGGCATTTCTATAAGAAGCAGAGATAATCAGCTCCAAGTGCTTTCATTTTCTGTCTTTCTTCCTTAATGCAGAGAAAATCGGGATGGGAGTCTCGGTGACAACCCGGATGAGGGGCCTGGGCATCATCACAGTCTGATCCCCCAGGACATGAGCCCAATCTCTTTCTGAACCAATGATGAAATGGTGGGAGGACCGTGGAAGCAGAATGGCAGACATCTTTTTCTTTGCTCATATGGGAGTGTGTTTGTGTGTGTGGACTGTGGGTGCGGAAAGGGTGGGGTTAAGCACACTACAAGTATCCTATGTCCCACTCACACTCCACGCCCAGTGTGGGGTGGCAGGGTCACTGCTTCTCCACACACAGTCACGTGGGGACGTGGGCTGATGGGGTGTCCCTGGTCTCTGAGGTGGTCTCTGAGGCGCACTCTCAGGCACTCATGTCCTCCTGCACCACCCGAGGGAGTCACAAGAGCAAGCAAGTGCTTTGGTCTGAGGGTCAGGTGTCACTTCCTCTCCGCAGCCTATTGGCTAGCCTGGTCCCAGGACCCTGCAGAGGGTGGGAAGTGCAGTCTCCCCCTGGGTCAGTAGAAGAAACCAGGTGTCTGTGGGCAGGTCTTCACTGCAGTGACGCTCCTTCTGCCCACCCAGAAGGGGACTGAGAGGAACCTTTGAGTGGGTGGATACCGGCACACTTGGGTCAGAGCCCAGGCGTTATTCATTGCTCGGTCATTGGAACCTCCACCCACCACATTAAACAGTGTTCTGGACCCTCACCTGCAAACTTTTCAGCAGTTGCCAAACTACGTCCTAAGCATTGAGTTGAATGTGACGTACCCCACAAGACCTGGAACTCACCTGGATGCGAGAGCATTCCCAGTGTTAAATCCTCCATAGCGGTGGAGGCTCCAGGGACCTTACACTCAGGAGACCTCACCTGGCGTTCTTGGTTGTGGAAAGAACATCCATCCTCTTAACAGCAGCCTGTCAGATCTCTGGAGTGCTGACAATACGTTGATGGGAATAGTGCCCCATAAATCGCCCCAGGCTCTAGCCGCCCTGCCCTGCTGCCTATGATTCAGAAGCCCTGTTTGTTTGTATCAAGGACAGTTGATACTTTAATCATCAATAAACTAACGTTCCAACAGCCTGCCATAAATTTCTTGTCAAAGAAGAGATGATGATTAGGATGCTGTGATGGGAGAGTATCTGTACCTAGACTTACAGCCCTATTTCCAAGCCCCCGTGGTAGAGCCCAGAGGTCACTGCAGTGAGGAGAGCTCAGTCAAGCAGAAACCCTTGTTTTCTACTTTGAGAATACCTGCGAATTAATTTACTCCTGTCTTTTGGCCAAGGTGTAGCACAAGCTCTTAATTTTCAATGAATAAAATATTGAGTTTTGAGAGCAAATATTTTGGTAAGGAAATAAAGAACTGGTAGTCATATTCTCTGATTGTAATTGTCAAACAGTAGTCATCTTTCAGTACAGGCTAACGCAGCATTAACTATTAATGATAAAATCCAACTCCTTTACGACAAGACAGGCACAGATAGGGTTTATCAAGAGCTCTTCATCCAGCCTCTCACAGCCCTCCCCTCGGATTCCAGTAGCCTCCTGAGCTTTTCTTTGTCTTATTAAGTAGGGGTGTCCTCGTTTGCCGATGAGGAGACTGTGACTGACTGGGTTGAGGGACTGCTGTAGTCACACAGCTGCCAAGTGGCAGGGCCACGGCTTCAAATGCACAAGCACTTTCTAACTCACTGTCATGTACGGTGGGTTAACAGGAGAATAATTAAAGAAGAGGGGATTTCCAGAATAAGACAATCAAATTCAAATTTGAATTTTCTTGCTCAGGTTAAGGGTTCGATTTCTAAGTGGATACCTGTGAATTGCTGGGGCAGTTCGATTGCTGAGAATGTGGCATCTGAGCATTCTAGGATAGTCCAGGGTGCCATGGCGGCCAGTGGGCACAGAAGGTCAGAGGTCATGGGAGTTTTGTTTGGATTAACCAGGGCCCAGTTTGCAGGTCAAGGGTGTAGTGTCGATTCCAACCTTGACTCTGAGGAAGGAGTTACCTGTCCCACCAACATGGCCTCCTGTTCCCGGAATGTTCCCCAGATACAGCGTGAGTAGAGAGAGCATGGTGCTGCCCAGGTACAGGGTGATTGGCCATCTGTGGCTGCTGAGTCTCCATGCTGGAATAGGCACTGTGTGAGTCCCCTGGTGCCACCAGAACACAGTGCCACAGTGGTGGGGGCTGCAGCAGCAGAAGTGCATTCTCTCAAAATGCAACTTGGAACTAGGAGATGAACTTGCTAGCAGGGCTGGTGTCTCCTGAGGCCTCTCTCCTTGGCCTGCAGGCGGCCACCTTTGTCCTATGACTTAACATGGTCATTCATCCCTTTGCCTTAGGGTACACATCCTGCATCTCTTGCTCTTCTCATGAGGATACCAGCCTGGTTGGATGAGAGCCCTACCCTTCTGTCCTCACGTAATCCTAATTACCCCCCAGAAGGCCCCGCTCTGAGCCAGTCACACCAAAGGTTGGGGCTTCAAGATATGAATTTCGTGGGAACAGAGTTCAGTCTGTAATGCACTCCATGTGGGTCGTGAAGAATGTCATGGTGGATGGCGAAGAAGTGGTCCCGGCCCTCTGTCAGTTTTCATGGAAGAGACAAGATGTCCTCAACCAAACTAGCACATTGTCAGTTAATCACAAATAGCTGAAGCAAGGACAAAGAAGGTGAGGTGCTAAGGCAGCTTCAACAGGTGACTCTGAACCTGCTTATGAGGTCCGGAAGCCTTGTGTGAGGAACTGGGGTTGGACTTGGGCATGAAGGAGGAGCAGGAAGGGCTCCACAGCAGGGCTGGGGAGTGGGGAGTGTGTCAGGGACTCTGAGGTGTGGTCCTGTAGGCAGCCAGTACCAGAGCTGACAGGGGGCCTGCAGCAAGCATGCAGGGAAATGGAGGCAAGAGACTGTCCAGGAGAACACTGGTCTAGAGTGTGTCCCTCTGCAGTGGTGTTTAATGGGTGCTGTTGCAACTGATGTGCCCAAGAAAGTGGTTTGGGATTCCTTTGTTCATCTCTTGTTTGTTGAAATAAGTAATTCTCAGAACTTCTAGAGCCCTGAAACTCAACTAGGAACTATTTTTTTTAAATATGTCAGGCTGGTCCAGGAGCTGTGTCTTTAACCAGCACATCTGGTTTTCTGGCATGGATTGTCCAAAGACCGCTCTTTGAAAAACCCCAATCTAAAGACATGCCTTACTGACCGTGTTACCTGGAAAAGCCTGTGCAGTTGGGTGTAGCGGTCGTCACAAGAACTGCTAGACCTTTTGGAAAGTCTGCCAGCTCCAGCACCTGGGGACAAGGTGAGGCTCACCTCCAGAGAGTCCTTACTCTGGAGACACTGTGGGGTCTCTTTAAAATCATATCAGCAGGTTCAGTTTTGTGCAGCAGTCCTGCTAATGGAAGGGCAATGAGTGTCCCCATTTTGCAGGTGAATACAGTGAGAGACAAAGAGGTTAGGTGCCTGTCTAAGGTCACACAGCTCATATGTGACAAAGCATGTGACCAAACACAGGTTCAAATGAGCTTAGGGTGCGTGGTCCTGCAAGGCATGATGGCTAGCACTGTAGGGCTGCTGTGTAGGCTGCACTAGCCTCAGGAGCTTCTGCTTCTCTTTCATTAGATGATCCAGAAAGTCTGCGTCTTATCCTATTTCTGCTGCTATAACAAAACGCCATAAACAGGATAGCTTATAAACCAAAGAAACTCATTTCTCATAGGCTAGACGTCCAAGATCAAGGTGGCAGCAGATCCAGAGTCTGGTGAGGGCCACTTCCTCGTAGATATTGTGCCCATCTTCTCATGCGTGCCTACTTGGTGGAACTGGGCCTGTTTTATGAGGACTATAATCCTGTTCATGAGGCCCCTACCCACATGGCCCACTCTTGTCCCAAAGCCCTACCACTTTCTTAAGCCATCACATTCATGACTAGATGTAAGCAGAGGAATTTGGGTGGTGGCCCAGATCTTTAGACCAAGGCACACTGAACCATAGGCATGATTTGAACCTTGACTCCCCTGCGGACTCTTCAGAAACCCAGCAACTGCCCTGGGGACTCAGCTATTCCACCCACCTGTCATGTGTTTTATCAGTGTTAATTGTTAAATAATGCAGATTTCCCAGAAAATAAAATATGGACCACTGAGGACAGAATCCAAATTTCTAAGTAATAGCATTTTGATGTAGGATGAATTCAGCCCAAAGGCATTTTGAATTTAAAGGAAAAGAAAATTTAAAGTAGAGCCGGCAGGCGTGATGGTGCATGCCTGTAATTCCAGGGAATTGGAAGGCTGAGATAGGAGGATCGAGAGTTCAAAGCCAGACTTAGAAACTTAGTGAGGCATTTGCAGCTCAGTGAGAGCCTGTCTCTAAATAAAATGTAAAAAAGGACTGGGGTTGTGGCTCAGTGGCTAAGCACCCCTGAGTTCAATTCCCAGTACGGGAAAAAAAAAAAAAAAAGAAAAAATTTAAAGTAGAGTTTATTTTTAAGAAAACTGCCTTGCACTCTCCTTACGAGCACGTCGGTGCGTGTTGGGTGAATCTGCTTTTAACCTTCCTTCTATCCACTGCAGCACCAGCTCTGGAGGACCTGACAGGCCGCTGATCTAAACGAGCCTGCCTTTCACGCAGCGTTGTTCTGTCCGCTTGCCACGGAAACGATTCCAGGTCATTCCAATTTATTTAATTAATTTTAGAGATGGAATTATTCTGCCTGATAACTAGAATGCTAATGGGACTTATTGGAATGGTTCCGTTCAGGGTTGTTGGTTTGAAAATAAACGCCTTCATTTCAATATTTGCCTTTCGGCTGCAGCCCGTTACCTGGTCGTACTCTGTGACCTCATTAGCACTGCGGCTTAATTGTGAGTTAATGTGCACCTAGTTTCCATAAAGCCAGCTTCTGGCTTAGCTGCCAATTTTTGCCCCCTAAATGCCCCCGTGAACTGGCACTCCCAGCGGATGGAGGGGCTGGTGAGACGGGATTCATGCTTTTCAACATGATCAGTTTTATCGGAGCCTTGATCATATGCATTTGAACTAATTTCTTAGAAGTTAGAATAAAGTGAGGAAAATAAATCTCAGCCTGATAGAGCGTAATGGTGGAATCCTTGATAGAGGCGCTCTACATCTGCAGTTGGGAAAGGTTGCCAGGGCTCAGTGCGGGACAATGGGGCCTCTGCAGAATCGAAGGCAGAATTAAAATCTGCATGTTAATAGCTTTCCTGCCAGTCACGAATAGATTCATTCTTCACATCTTGGATATGTAAAGCTTATTTCAAAATAAATTCTGGGGAACGTTCAACCTGATTGAATCTGCTGTAAGCTCTGTTAATATATTTGTTCGAGTCACTTGCACTCAAAAGCTTTTTAGACAGAATATCACTTTTTTTATATTATTCATGGTAATGTGATTCCCCCTTTAATCTCTTCAGGGTTTCCCATTAAGTCATGATACGCGGTTCAGAGAAAGTTGGATCGACCATTAATCACACTATCTGGACTTGTGTGTGTCTAGTTTTTGTCCATCTCTTAAATCAGTCACTTGGCAGCAGCAAGACATGTGGCCACTCTAGACCGTTTGATCGAAGAGCTCTCGTTAGGAGATTAGGCTGCTAATCTGCAGGCCAGCTAATGGAAATCATTCTAAGCAAGGAAATAAAACTGAACAACATTAGCAAAATCACTACATGTTATAGGAATCAAGTGTGTTCCAAATGGCTTAATCCTACAGTTTAGATATCAAGCCTCGGGGTAAAATGGACTTCTGAGATGATCCCAGTTATCCAGAGCGCCTGTAACAGGCATCCTGTGATAGATGGATGTGGCGAGGCACACGTATCAGAGCGGGCGGGAGATGCTTCCAAGACTTTTATTGGACCAGGCAAAATAAACAAGAAAATGGTGTATTAAAAGAAGGAGAAGGAGGGCAGAGAAGAAAGGGCAAAGGAGAACGGGAGAGAGGGAGGGAGGAAGAAGGAAGGTCTGAAATGGTTCTTCTCTCCACCGTGAAAGAAAAGGCTTTGTCCAAAACCCTTGGTACATATTCAATAAATGCTTGTGGTTGAGTCGAGTTATCTGGCATTGATCTAATCTTTATTTCAAACATAGAGGTTGTGAGTCTTTTGAAAATTCTCTGACTTTGTCGTCTTCTCTAAACCCAAATTAATAATTCATAAACGTTCTCATTAAAATGTTCTTATTCGGTCATTCCATTTATTGTCCGGGAGTGACAAAGCAGATGTAAGTATTTGAGAGTTATAGAAATTAATTTTCAGCTTAAGATAGGGTCCAAAAACTTCATAAAGGGCCAAATGGTAAATAAGTTTGGCTTTGTGGTCCCTTGGATGTCCATTCTAACTACTAAACTTCGACCTATAGTGAAAGCACCATAGGTGACCTGTAAATGACTGGGCCTGATTCTGTGACAATAAAACTATATTTATAAAAAACAGACATGGGGTTGGATTTTGCCTGTGGGTTATAGCTTGCTAGCCCCTGGTCTAAAGTGTGTGTTATATGTGACAATTTCAAAAGCTGTTTTCTTGTTTGATTCCAGGGTTTGAGAACCACGGGTGAATGCTCATCCTTTGAATTCTCATGTTTTCCTGACACAACTCAAAGCCCTGGCTTTGGGATTTCCGATTAAACCTGACACTTCTAGTCCCATATCCTGCCCGTTGGGGGTGCTGGGAGGGCAGCCGTGTTGGGGGGCCAACTAAAGGCAGGAGAGGTGGCAAGGAACTTCCACAGGAGACAGCTTGGGGATGAGTCAAGAGTTTGGAATGAAGATTTGGAATACAGAGTTTGGAGTTGGCCTCATTTTTTTTTTTTTTTTTTTTTTTTTTTAGGATAAGGAGAAAAGAAAATGTGAAGGGAGCTAATGTGTCTTGTCCGTGGCCAGGGACTTAGGATTTGCTGGGGAGTCTGTGCCTGAGAGGGGTCTGAGTGACGGCCAGTATGTCTCACGAAACGGATATTATAGAATCGAACTCTTGATTTTGGGAAAAATCCTAAGGAAAGCAAAATTCTCCCAAAGATTGGGAGACTTTTGTGTGTTACGTGGATGTCACATCTTCTAAACTTTTGCGTATCACTCTCTGAATTTTCCCAAGAGGGCTAGTGGTCATTTGAACTCATATTTATCTTTATATTTGTAAGTTTTTAATTCTAAAATTGACCCAGTATAATAAGGAAGCAGGAGAACGTCTTCCTTTCATCTTGGAGATGGAGCATCTCTTAATGCAAGTGCTGTCATGTTCTAGGGAGGCTAGGCAGGCCTGCTCCTGTCACTCTTGGAGGCAGGGCATACCCTAGACCTTGGCAAGCAGGTCTGGCCGCTGCTCGGTCTTTGTGCCTCTGCTTTGGGTGGTGGACACTGTACGCCCGAGGCTGACCATTGGCCCCACCACTGCTTAGATGGCACCCACAGGCTGGCATGCATTTGGCACCTCAGCCTCCCGGCAAGCAGCACTGACCGAGCAGGCACTGCCTTCCCCGGCAGCTGTGTTGTTCCTCTGCCCGAGGACACTACCAGCGTGACTCCTGTCCCTTGTACGCTCAAGATCAAAATGGACATAAACCAATCTCACTCTCCTTTGCCAGGGTAAGCGGGTGCAGTTTCTAATCAGCGGCACACCCCTTCCACACATGAAGGCAAAAACAGAGATTTTGAGGCCTTGATGGGGGACTGGCCTTGGTGAGAGGCCCCGCCTTCCTGGACTGCTAATCCACTCACTTCCTTACACATTACCCGGGCTCCCTCTGGAAGGAGGAGGACGGAGTGGTCACTTGGTGTTCCCAAATACCAGTCACTCTACCTGGCCCCAAAGTCCACGTCGATGTGACCTGCAGTCAAAGCTGAACTTGCCTAACCTTTTGCCCCCACCCCCTCATACTATTCTGGCAATACTGTTCTGATAAAGCCCTCTCCCCCAGCCCCCATTCTGTCATCTGATTTACACAAAGCCATCTGCTCCCATGTGGGTGTGTTGTTTGGGATCCAGGAGGGGAGAAGATGCATCTGCACCTTCCAGAGCATCTGAATCTTAATGAATAAAATCACACACGGTTATTTAAAAGGGGCAGTAGGATTCTATTTATGGCATGACACAGTTTTGTAACGCAGCTCCATGTTGGATGGTGTCTGTCAGTTATGTGAGGAAATTAGCTTCTCTGCTGGTTTCCTTAGGCAGGAAGCCACAATCAGGGAGGCCCAGGGAGCCCCCTGAGCGTGGGGGTTTCGGATGGCGGTCAGGTTTTCCCATGAGAAGCTTCCCACGTGTCTTGGATGTGCATGTCCCCAGCCTGGGTGGAAACGCACTTCTGCGTCTCTGTTTCTCTTCCAAAGACAAAGCAGGTTTGAGCAGGTCGTCCTCCTTGCCTACCTTTCTCTTCCCCTCCTTCTCTTCCTATTGTTGCCGCTCTTACTGTTGAGTGGGCTAAGGCCCCAGTCCAGGAAATGACTGCCATGGGAAAGATGGTTTGCCCTGCTCACAGGTGGAAGGGCTTTGTCACACCACAGGGAGCCACAAGGGGAAGTGCCGGGGAGGGATGAGGAAGAGGGAGAGAGCGAGGATGGTGGCTTTTATGGTGTTTTCATGGGGAGGAAGGGGCCAAGCAGGAAGGCTCAGGATTAGCTAGTTTGGGTCATTCACTTACTTATGGTTTCCGGTACATGGCCCTGGGGTGATTATGGCAGATGGACAGTGGCCTGGAGCGTGAGGACCCAGTGACAGAGCTGGTTGGCATGTGGGCACAGGACCGGTGGCTTGCCTCAGAAAACCACGCTCGTGGCTAAGCTCCGGGAACTGGCACAGACCTAGTGGAAAGGGCAGAGGTGGCAGCGTCCCTGGGCAGTCCTCTGGGAGGTGTGGTGCCCTAATCTGTACACATGTTTGGCCTGTAGGCAGGACTCCACTTGACCCTGGACAGAGCGGTGCCCTAGGCAGAGGTGTGTGGGCAGTAATGAGGAAAGCACTCAGAGCTCACATGCCAACCTGATAGCTGTCCAGTGGTCACAGTGGCCATTGGGCAGCGTAGCCGTGTGGAGGAGAGGACTTGGTGGCCTGCTGCATTCGGGCCTGATGGAGGAAGCCATCTTGGGGTTTTCACTGTGGCTGCTGTAAACCCTGCAAGTTCCTATAGTAAACCCAGGGTCTGGAAGCAGCTCTGGCTGATGACTGGCAGAGTGATAGGTGCATTTGTAGAGACAGACACAGGTCAAGATACAACAAGTACATGTATGTGTTGTACACACGAACATAGACTTATGTGTGCACACTCACATACACACGTCTTTGGACAAAGCTTGGCCTAGACGATCTCGTTTGTTTGGCTTTCAAAATGGTGGCGTCGACAGTGCCCATGGAGCAGTCCTCCCTTGGGCATGCAGAGATTTGTTCTTGCATTTCCCCCCTCCTGTAGTTCTGAGTCACTCTGGGGCTCTTGGCTCCCAAGAGCCCTCTGTCTGCCCACAGTCCCTGGCTCTGAATGATGACCCAGTGCTTTCTGATGGCTGGGTTGGGACCTGGTGCTGGAGACGACCCAGACCCCACAGAAGCTGTCAGTCTTACCCAAGCACGCGTTTGGCTGCCTAGGCAGCCTGCTCTCCCACAAAGCTCTGACTACGAAGAAAAGGGGCCCAGAAAAGCCAGCAGGGCCTGGCAGACAGCCTGTGGCTGCCTTGCCCTGGGAGGTCCCCAAGAAAGCGGGGTTGTCCCGGGAGCCAGGCAGAGTTACTTCTTGCTTGCTTTGGTCCCCTTCGCTTTAAATACTCTTAAATTACTAATAGAGTTAGTGGTATGAATTTGTTTAAAAAAAAAAAAAAGTTTCCCTCTAGTTTTATATAGTCCTTGTTGGAGAACGCACATTTCTTGAATTAAGTGCTCTCTCTCTTGCTGACTGAGGAAAGAAGCTAAACTAAAAGCAAGGACAGGGAATCTCTTCTCCTCTCCTATCTGGAGCTCTAACTTTGATTCTTAGTGTCCTGCATTCGGATCTTGCATCTTGTGACTTAGGGAAAATTCCTTCTTCTCTTTGCACCTCAGTTAATTCACCTGAGTGATGGGGACAGTGGCATTGTCCACATCTCTGGGCTCCTGCCCATACTCCCTGAATTCTCCTGCGAGGGTCTGCTGCACACTTCCTCAAGGAGTGGCCCTTCTCCTTACCACCTATGTTCTTATCCTGTTGCCCCGGAGGCTCTCATTCTTTATCTGACCAAAGCAAAAAGGGCAATATTTATTCACAGGTCCGAATCAGAATTCTGAGCGATCCCAGTCCACCTTGGGAGTGCTTTTCCTAGGAACTGGGAGAGGCCTCCTGGTTGGACTTTGCCCACAGATGTCGGAGGAGGCCTCTGGTAAGAGGCACCAAGGAGAAGAGCAAGAACCCAGGCTTCCACCAATGTCACCATTTCTGCAGAATCGGGATGTCTCTGATTTTTTTAAAGTGTCTACTGCAGGGTATTTATTATTCAGTGATAATAATAAATTGGGCATATGAGATCCAGGGAATTGAGTGTCGTGATGGGAAGGAAGGAAAGTACAGGAGGAGGAACTGCGAAAGACAGAGGTCCAGGCAGGGCCGGGCTATTAATCATCGCCCTCCATTATTTCCTGAAGATTCATTCATTGTTCCATAGGTACCTAGAGGGTCAATTAGAGACCTCAGACAGGCTTTTTCAAAGACACAAGAGGGTCAATTAGGCCCTCCTTATAATTTTCTGCTTTAACAGCAAATGCCAGCATATCACACATCAGATGCAAGGGAGTTTGGAAATAAACAAGGAACTTTACCTCCCCCTTTTAAAAGCGAGAAAGGAGGAGAAATCCAACCAGGAGAGATGGAGGCAGCAGCATCTGGCAGAATGGCAGGCACTGGTTCAGGGAGGCAAAGGGGCATTTTATCACCAGCTGAGGCTTGTGGGGAGCAGGGTTCTCATGGGGGTTCTCGTGGGGTCGGAGCAGCAGGAACGGTCAGGGAATTTCCATGATGGAACACTCTGTTCCCCTGTCCAAGGCGATTCATTTATCTTGGGTGCCGTCTTAACTCTGCTGGCCTGAGAGGACAATCATAAAGATCTGCAAATGCCACCTGGGATCCGTGTGACTGGCACAAGCAGAGATTGGGCTGGCGGAGGAAGCCGCCATGCCCCCAGAGCTACGGTCTGTGTGTGGGACAGGGTCTAACCCACGGCACCTGTGTGTTCTTTTGCACGATACCCTGACATTGGCCAACACACTTTGCAGGGCATTGTCACTAAGCAGAGAGAAGGGAATGGGCTCCGGTAAGCAGCAGAGTGGGGTGTGGAAGGGGTGCTGAAGGCCACATGCCTCCCTCCGGCTGTTTTTTTGTTTGTTTGTTTGTTTCATGTGGGGGGTTAAATTCTGTCTCTGAATACCCAATCTTGTGGACCGAGAGGGGGATTATTAGTTGCGTTCTTTGACCTCGAGACCCTGTTCTAAGAATCTACCTTCACACAGATATATGGAATCAAAAGAAAAAAAATGGTTTTAAAGTATTAAAAAGCCAGTTCTAACTTTAGTGATTTTTTTTTCCTCATGGATCCTGGCAAGATTTCTTGTTCCTTTATTATCAAGGCACTCAGCAGCAGCTAATCGTTGAGCTCCAGCTCTGTGTGGCTCTGTTAAAGGTGATGGACAATGGAGCCCAAAACAAGAAAGGCAAATGCTGTGCTCTTGGGCCCTGGAGCATCAAAATCCCAGGGTACTGAGTCCTCTTTCACTTCCGGGTCAGGTCCTTTGTCCTACATAAATCTCAAAGGCAAAAAAAGTGAGCGCCTGTCTTTAGGACCCTTGGCCCAAACCACTGAAGGCTGTCTGTTGGTTCATTCCTCTAGGGCAGGTATTTAGAATGGTGCCCAGCACCCAGAGGGCCCTCCGTGACTATTTGCTGAAATAACGAGCCAGTGGACATGGGGTGTGATCCTGTAGGTCTGGCCCCCTTTAAGCCTTTGGAAGCAGCAGCTGGGCCCTTGGCTGCCTCCACTGCCCTTCTAACCTCCCTCTTTTCATGGCTCTTCCCTTTGATCCCGAGATGAGAAGCAAGACAGTTATCCTGCCTGGGGCTCCATCTCTGTGCCACCTCTTATTCTAAGAGTTGCAAATCAGTGGCTTGCAGAGTTCTTTTGTTTGGTTTACTATTTTTTTTAATGAATAAGTTGTCTATACTTTAAAAATTGGGAGACTTCAATCAAAAACTGGGATTTTCTGCTTTTCATTCAAAAGCCGACTTTGTGTAATTTGCCTGCAATTCCACTTGGTACCAGCTGGTGGTGGCGGCCTCTCCTGAGCTGGACACAAGGAGCTCTCTGGTTTTCCAAAGGCCCTCTGTCCCACAACATTCATCAAAGGCTCCGCCTGGCCACTGAGGCAATCACACTAATTCACAAGGTCGGGCACATGTCTCTCTGCCTGGACTGCTCCTGCACCAACCTGTTTTTTCAGAAGACTCACCTGAGCCCAAAGCCCCTTCTTTGTAGCGTGAAGTCAGAGATGGGCAGCACCCATTCTCTGTTGTCCCCACTGGCCATTCCACACCGCCACCCCCTGACAACAAGGACTTTCTGCTCATGGTCACATTCGGAGTGTCAATCCAAGGACTGTCCCCTGTATGAAGGACGCCCAGCTCAGTCTGTGGGAGAGGGACAGTAATGGCAAAAAGGGAGACTAGAGACAGGAAGTCCCCAGGTGCCCCGGAAGTGCCAGCCAGATTCTCCATCCTCTCTTCATGGAAATGAGAGGCTCTGACTAATGGATCTTGTGGCCTCTGATACTTCATAAGTGGACCAAGCACATGTTTTAGGAGCCCTCTGGTTTCAGTGGACGATAGGTCTGCATGGGGCAGGACTGGCAGCCGGCAGACTCTGAATACGGTCCAGGTTAGCGAGAGCGTGGAGCTGGAGCTGGGAGGATGCTGAGGCAGACGTGCCTTGATGGCGCACTAAGGAGCAGGTAGGTGGCATCAGAGTGTGAGGAGGGAGGGGACATCACCCAGCCCCTGGAGTTAGGACGATGTCCACGCCCATTCCCCCTGCTTCCTCCCAACCCTGAGATACCATCTCTGATTGAAACGGGTCAGGATTAAAACGGGCACTGAGAGCAGCATACAAGTTTGAAGCAGGACTATTAGCAAACAGCCACCGCCCTGACTTTCAGTGTGTTTGTATATTTTTGTATGTATTTTATGTGGATTTTTTTCTCTTTTTCTTCTTTTTAATCTTCTTCCTTAAGGGAGCTCCCGCCTTGCAAGCTTCTTGGTAGAATGTTCTAACTAATGACTTTAATCGTGTGAATGTAGAACAGAAATGGACAGGAAAATGCTCAGCCCATTTATCTTACAGATCCCAAGTGAACAGGCACAAAACCACAAGTTCCTCCCTCTCCCCTCCCTTTATTTTGTACTTTACCTGCATTCACGAGTTGGCACACAGTCTGTTGTAGACAGCCCACTACTAGCTTCCTCATGAATCTGCATTTTGCTGTTTTGTCTGAAATAGCCAAGGTCTCAGGAGTTTGCCGTAATATTGCTTCAGAGAAATTAGTGACATTGAAAAGCTGTCATCCTTTTTTGTTTTTGTTTTGTTTTGTATAGTTTTGGTTGTAAGAGGAAATTTTCAAAGGCATCCTCCCCCCAAGTCTCTGCACATCTGGGGAGTTTGTATCAGATGATGTTCTCTACAGAAAATACCCATGATGGAGCCTTTTGCAACCTAGTAGCTTAGAACAGATGAGTGCCTCAAAACAGAGACCTTTTGTAGCATAAATACCAAGTTCTGTTTGTATCTGAAGACTTTGTTGTCTTCGTATAAGACATGGCAGAGAAGGGTCATTTCCGCTCTCATTGGCTAGAATGTCATGACCATCATAAATAATCATAGTGATCAATACTATTTTGGTACCAATCTTTTAATAATTAAAAAAAAAATGAATGTAGCTATGGTGATTGAGTTCCTAGGTTTAAGAATTTTGTATTTCGAAGGCACAGTGATTATGGAAGCCAAAGAGACAGGTAGAAGGGAAGTTGTGTTTCAGAGACAGGGTGGTTGCATGCTGTTGTGGTGTGTTTTATTGGATGTGTAACAAGCAATGCCCAGCTGTTAGCTCCAGTTCTGTAGGTCAGAGGGGCCAGCACAGTGTGCCTGAGTTCCCTGTTCAGGGTCTCAAAAGGACAAAAATCACAGTATAGGCTGGGGCTGCCTTTCTCCTACAGGGCCTGGAGTAGAATCCACTGCCAATCCCAGTTTTAACACTGGGGCCTGGTTCCTGCTGGCTGTCAGATGGTAGCTGCTCCCAGCTCCTTGAGGAGCTGGCCACCCACAGTCCTTGACAAGTGGCCCCCTGCCTCTCTAAAGGGAGCAGCCCCCTCTCCAGGCATGGATTCCCTTTGGTGCCTTGTTCCCCCTTGTGTATGAAATCTGACTTCCCTTGACTCTGTCATCAGATTTAAGAGCTCCTGTGATCAGAACAATCTCCTTATCTTAAGGGCAACAGATTTGGAGGCTTAATTAACATCTGAAAAATCCCTAACAAAGGTGCATACATGGTTGAATAGCAGAGTAGCTATGTGTTGCCCTGGGCTGGGAGCCTCGGAGCCCACTTAGAATTCTAACTACCAAAGCCACAGTTTTACTACCAGAAAATAAAGCCTAGATATTTTCAGAGATAGAAAGTTTAGTATAAAAGGAAGGATATACTTGTACCTTGGGGAGATCCCAAAGAAAGAAAGGACGCCTGGGTAGGACACCGGGATGCCATCAGAGAGCCCATCCTGGGCGGACCTTCAGTTGTGAGCCAAGCGCGGGATTTTGTTTGAAGAGGCAGAGTGGGTGGGGGAGGGCACTAGAGGGCTCACCATCCTCCGTTACCTGCAGAGAGAGCTGAGCTGAGAAAGGTCCAAGCGTTGCGTGACCTGATTCCATGCATCATCCTCTCTGTGCTTCTGTGTCCCCTTCTGGAATGGGTGAATATTCAGGACTGCGGTCATCATTAAGCAGTTATAAATGGACATTCACTTGTTCTTCCTGTTCAGGTATACAGTGGGCACTCAACAAACATCCCTTCCATTGCCCTTTTCTTAGAGACAATTATCAAAGCAAACTGAATGCTAAGCCCTGGGTTTGGGCCCGGCCTTCTGAACGCGGCAGACTTCTCAAGCTTTTTCATGAGGGAGTGCTGGCAAGGGACAAGAGTCAGGAGAGGCTTGGGAGTCTGGCTCCTAGGCCACATGTGAAAATCCTCTGAAATGTCGCTTTCTCTCAAAAAACCCATGAGAATTCTGCATCCAACTCTGAACGCCCCCGTGTGGCACCAGCGCGTGAACTTGTACTTTCATTCTTACCTGTGGCCGTCCTGCCCAGGGAATGCAGGTCCGGGGAGTCAAGGGAGGCACCTCTCACGGTTTCCTGTGAGTGTCCACCTGCCCTTGCTGATGCCAAAGCTTAGATGTTCACCCTGGTTGTCTTGCTTGCCCCTGACTCCCAGGGTGATCCTGCAGGACCTGTCACACATGCACACCGTATGGAGATCTGGCACTGTTCATGGCCCCTTGCCTGATTTTCACACCTGGTTCATCTCTGTATTCCCTCTAGGCCACCTCGGCCCACTGAGGATCCCGTAGCCCCACCTTAAGGGAGTGAGAGTCTATTAGCCAGCGATCTTTGGCTCAGAGAAGCCCACGCTGATGCCCACTGAGCTCCTCTGTGTTCTGACAGAAGAGCCAGAGCCTGTCCTGGATACAGAGTCCTCCCCGCCTGTAGCTTAGGGACTTGGGAGCCCCAGGATGGGGGGGGGGGGGAGGCACGTTGGTTAAGTACATGAAGAACTTGGGCAAACCAGGTAGCTCCACTCCCCCTGCCTGTGGGGCCAGCTCCCTTGGAAGCGGATTACAGATGTTCTTCTGTTTTTTTTTTTCCTTTCTTTCTTTCTTATTCCTCCCCTGTCTTTCTTTCTTTGCACCCACAGCGCTCTGCACTTCAAGCTAAATATAATGTATCTGATTTCCCATCATACATACTAATCAGGTTTGAAAGTTGTCTTGTAAAGCTTTAAAAAGCTAGCCAAGAGCGGTGCCATTCCTCCAAAAAGGGTGTCTGCAATCAAGATGATTACATGGGGAAATAAATCATAATTTATATTGCTGAAAATGTCATTTGCAAAACACTCTGACAATACTCTCCTTTCATTCGATTTTTCTGGGTGCGGGATAAGTGCTGCCCCTTCTGCAACTTTCCTTTTTATTTTATTTATTTATTTCTTTTTAATGCTGTGAATATCATTGAAGCAATTATGGTTCCAGGGCCGTGTGGGGTGGTTCAGGAACACAACTGAGAAGCGTGAAAGCCCGGCATTGAACAGAACCAACCCGGATGTGGCAGAGAAAGTCCAGAGATGCTCTGTATTTAGCATCCACACACCTGCAGGCAAGCACATGCCACGTGGACGCACACGCATAATGGCTTTTTCTCCTGTTGAAAGAATACTTAAAAATAGACTTTGAGAGCCAAAAACTTTTAGGAGCTCATCTTTCTTCTAACTGTTATGGAGCTGGGGTCTTCCAAGAAACTCAGGCACCGTGAAGACCCCCTCTTCAAACCCTGATTCTTGGGATCAAGTCATAAAGGTTTCGGATCTGCCACTTAGAGCAATAGGGGTAAGTTTATTGACCCCATCAGGAAAAGGGAAAGGGGACACTCTCAAGGGAGAGAGTGGGTCTTCTCAGAGAGGAGAGGGACAATGTGCCTCTCCTGGACTCCAGTTTTACTGGGGATCCCAGAGAATCCCACTCAGGTCCATCTCTTGACTTAAGACTGATAGAAAGGGGGACGTCAGACTTTCAAGTCCTCACTGCCGTGACAGCTAGGTCACCTTGGCCCATGCTGACTGGTTCTAATTGGACTCTAAGCCATACGTTCTTACAGGTTTTAGGGTTAAGAGGAACTATCCTTATCTCCCAGAGTTTCAGGATCTCTCACAAAAAAAATCTTCTGGGTTCCTCCCATGGACATTATCTGGGGCCTGCATTTTTCCTGCAGTAAGGAATGTGGCGTGTTCTGTCTACTGAGGCCAGGCAGGGCTGCAGGTAAAGTGCTTCTTGGAAAAGAAAGCAGGTAGGAGTCAGCACAGTGGGTCCATTTTATAATTATTCTCTTAGCCTCGTTTTCCCACCATTCACAGCTGTCTGTTCCCTAACATATCCACCTACCTTTGAGTTGAAGAGACTATAGTAAATTATGCAAGAGAATTGATTAGTGATCTGATTCATTAATATCCCTTGGTGTGAAAAACTATCACAAATATCTGGTTAACAGATTTTAAGTCCACAGGTGCCTGGGGTTACTATCTGTGGTAGATGTCAACAGGGTCACCAAGTCTTGCCTCTCCCCCTACAGCAGCACCCTTGCATCATGAAGTGGCAGATCTGCCTCTCCAGAGACAAGCCCCTGAAAGTCCGAGGGCCTGCGAGCCTGGCTTTGACCACTCGGGCAGCTGTAAACCTGAGGTGAGCAGAGGCTTGCAGAGCGCCTCGGTGTTGGCCCTGGCCTGTGTGTCGTGCTGGGAGTGAAGGCGCCTGCGCTGGCCCTCTGGGTGATGGGAGCCATGTGGCCACACTGCCCAGCCACGAGCCAGCCAGGCCCTGGGAGCAGAGCGGACAGCAGGCACCTGCCTAGCTGAGCCCAGCTCAGATTGCTGACCCACACAGTCTTGGGCTAAAACTAAGCAGCTCCTGTCCTTACCCCTGATTTGGGGGATAATTTGTCACACACAAAATTCACCGGGGCACTACTCATGGATGAGGCCGTCAGCCAGGTATTGAGAAGGTGTGTGTGAGCTGTTTTTTGTTTTTCTCCCCCTTTGTCATGGCTGCAGACCTGGCTTGTGGGAGAGGTCAAGAAGTCCGGGAGTTGGGGTGGCCCCTGCTGATGCTCTTGCCAGGGAAGGACCAACTTTCCAGGGAGGAAGTAGAGGATCTTGAATATCTTGACCTGGCCAAGGAGGGTCAGGAGGCGAGTCCAAGGGCCACCAGAGGGTGGTAAAGGCCCTGGCCCAGAGGAGACCTTCCTTAAGGCCACTTGTCAAGAAAGGATGCGTTTCTCCTAAGCCAGTGGCTTCCTTTGAAATCTGAACCTCCTGTCTGGGAGTCTTTCCTGTGGTCCTTCGGGCCACATGGGAGCTCCGAAGCAAGTGTGTAGCGTCCTTCTCCAGGAAGGTCACAGTGCCTCTCTGGGAGCTAATTTCACATTTTGGTTTTTGTTTGACTTCTTCGTCTCTTTCTTTTGATCCCCTTTCCTCTCCTTCTTTCCTTCCTGTCTTCCTTGGTCAAGTTCAGCAGGTGTTTGTGAGTGCCAGCTGCAGTGCCCCCTCCTCCTTAATAAGGCAGGGGGAGTGTCAGAACCACAGCCAGATACACCTTGAATCCTCCGGCTCTGGGGAGGGAGAGGGGTGCGGGCAGCTTCCTGGGTCGCCCCCTGCCCTCCCCGATCCTGGACTGGCTTCCTTTTGTTCACCCCTCAGAGGCAGCAGGTGGAGCAGGCAGATCTCAGACGGAGTCAGTGGTTCTAGGTTGGAATTCCAGCTTCATCGCTGCCTCCTTTTCCTCTTGCTGCTATGACAAATGACCCAACGCCTATGGCTTAAAGCAGCACACGTCCATTATGCTGTGGTGATCACAAGTACACACGGGGTCCCCCTGGGGCTTAGTGTCAGGAGGAAGGTTTCATCTGAAGGTTTCCTGGCTCTTCTTGGCTTCTAGAGGCCACCTGCTGGCTGGGCTGGTGGCCCCCTGCCCCCTCCTTGGGGACAGCAATTCGTCACCATGTGTCCTTTACTGACACTTCTGTGCTGTCCCACCACCTTCTAATCTGACCTTCCTCCTCTCCTGGGGAAGGACCGGGTGATTCCACTGGGCTCATCTGAACGATGCTGAACACAACCGCATCTGCAGAGTGCCCGCCGCCAGCCAGGGCTCAGGACCTCGGCTGCTGGGACGGGACTGTAGACCCGCCTGGTTCTGTGCCCCACGACACTCACTCTGGGCTTCAGGTTCCTTCATCCACAGGCTGTTGGGGGAGTAGAAAGCACCAGCTCTGTCTGGGGGGTCACTTGGTGACCCCTGGGTCTGTCCTGGACCCACCCTTCAGGACTGCTCTGGGCAAGACCGTCACCTTCCCCACCCAGCGTTCCCTGGGCAGATAGTTACACCTGGGCTCTGGTCCTGTCTGCCTCGGCTGCTTAGCAAAACCCCACGCCCTGGTCTGTGCTGTGTCTGCCCGTCTCAGGACCCAGGGGCACACTGGGGCACACTCCCTGTCTGCTGAGGGCCCTCTTTCTGCTCCAGATGGCTACCTCCTTGCATCCTCCTGTGGCAGAAAGTGAGAGGGCTCTGGTCTCTTTCTCATTTTAAGAGGATACTGACCCCATCTTAGGACTCTGTCCCTCATGATCCCATCCGAACCTTGTCACTCTCAAAGGTCCAACTTGCAAACAGCAGCACGGGGGGGGGGGGGGGGGGGCGGGGTCAGGGCTCCAGCATATGAACTGGAGTGGGGCACATTCTTCTGTAATAGTGCTCTCACCCACATCTCTATTTAGAGATTCAGAAACAGCCAGTGTACTGGGGAAAGCAGGGGAGAGCCCCGGGCTTCCTTGTTTGGGCCTAAAACAAGCTGTGCCATCTTGGGATTGTTGCCTCACCCCTCTGATCTCCCATGGCCTCGTCTGTGAGATGTTAGGCACAAAGCATCCTCATTGTAAGGATGGTTCTGAGGACAGAGGAAGCCAGCTGTGCCAGATCCCTGGCCAGTGGAGTGCTCCCAGGCAGCAGGGGGCCCACGGCCTCTTGTCCCCAGCAGGCAGGCGCTTCCTAGTCAACAGACTGAGGAATCTTAGTGACATCAAAGTGAGTGCTTCCTCCTCCTGAATTCCTGCCAGGTAGGTGGAGATGTGCAGTTAATTGAGCACCGATGGAGGACCTGGAGCTCGCTGATTGCTTTCTGTGCATTATCTTATTCATCAATCAGAGGAGGGCATGGCTGTCATCAGTTTACAGTTGAGGGAATTGGAGATCAAAGGGTTACATCCCTGTGACTGGTAGTGGTGGGAGCAGCCCTATTGATAACAATCAGAGTGGTAATTAAAATGGTAGCAACCACCAGAGTTGTCATGGCAGACACCCACATCAACTGTGTGCTTCCCATGTGTTAGGCTCTGGGCTGGAGCTGTGCCTTCATTATTTGCTCCCGCACTACCCCCAGGAGGCAGGTACTCTCCTCACCCCCAGGGTCAGATGAAGAAATGGAGGCTCAGATTGGTCCAGTGATGATCGCAAGGCCCACCAGGCCCGCAGAGCCTTTCCTCTTCCACTACCCAGGAGCAGGGCCTGTTTTGTTCTGGAAGGTCCCTGGGCTCACGCCTGCCTTCTGCCCTCCCAGGCTGGTATATATTTGTGCCCTTGGCTGCATAATGAGGGCCAAAGGAGAACTGGCCAAGAGGACACCCACCTGGCCCTCGCTGCCTGTGTGTTTTAGGGAAAAGGAAGGTTTTCCTCCTGCAGCTGCGCTGGCGGAGGCCCCAGTGATGTGGTCTCTGTGAGGCCCATTACCAGGCTGGAGTGACAGAGTGTGGCGAGTCTGCAGCTCGGCCTGTGTCTAATGGGACAGAAACGAGCACCCCACTGCCCTTGGTCTCCATGGCTCGCCCGGGCGCTTCGAGGTTTATTAATCTTAGCGTATAATGGAAAATGTGTTGCCACGTTAAACCCAGAGCTTCCGCTCACTACTCGGTGATTGAAGGCGGCAGGAGTCTTTGTCTTATTTACACACAGTGCCTGGAGAGACGTGCGGGCAGAACCACGCCATCCCACAAAGCTGGGCGGAATTCAGAAGAGCACATTAAGGCACGTGGCCAGATGGCTCCAAAGTACGCCACCTTCACCAAAAATCATCCTCGGCCCCCTTCTGAAGAACAGGGGCTGTGCGTGCTGATGGCCTTGATGAGGGCCGCGAGTTTAGAAAATGGATGGGGTGGGGCTGAGGATGGGGGCAGGTGGCTCCTGCTTGTCACTCCGTGGTCCCTCTCAGCGCCTGCAAGGAGGAAGGCCATCCACAGCAAGGAACCATGGCCATGCTGGCCATTCAGAAGGGCCAACTTACTGCTTTCCAATTTTTGTATAAAAATACAAAAAAAAAAAAGGCTTCCAACTTGTTAAGGGCAGCCTGCTGTTGGTTAGATGCCACTGTGTGAACGCCGGTGCCTGCAAAGTGTGTTCCCTGGTTGTTCTCTGCTGGGTGGTGTAACTTCAGGGCCATCGGTCCTCATGTTGATGGCGGCTGATCCCAGTGCTGTCGTATGCACACTCGAGGCCTCGTTATCCACCCTCCCATTAGCCACATAAACAGACAAATGACATCCTCAGATTTCCTCAGTGTGTGTGGCATTCACCAGGCTCAGTGAGACTGGCACTGACTGTTACCCTCTGAGGCTGGTGGGATGGCGAGGACATCGCCATGAGGCAGGAGTCGCGGGACAGGCCACTCTGTCCAAGGATTGCTCAGGTTTACAAACCATGGCTTAGAATTTCAGGTCATCTGGGGACTCTTTAAAAATAAAGAGAAGAAATGGCCAGGCACTGTGGCTCTCACCTGTAACCCTGGGGGCTGGGGAGGCTGAGGCAGGAGGATGGTGAGTTCAAAGCCAACTTCAGCAAAAGCAAAGCACTAAGCAACTCAGACCCGTCTCTAAATAAAATACAAAATAGGGCTGGGGATGTGGCTCAGTGGTCAAGTTCCCCTGACTTCAATCTCTGGTACCAAAAAAAAAAAAAAAAAAAAGAAGAAGAAATGTCACTTTCTTTAGTGCAGATGTCGTTTCCCATGGAGAAGAGAGGGACGTGGAGAAAGGCTTCTTGCTCTCCCAATGTTGTGGTTGAATCGAGCTTGTGTTTGCACTGGACTGAAGCTTGTTTTCCAGACAAAACATCCTTTTTCACATGATTGTTGAAATGGCCCACCTACATTTGAGTGTGTTTACAGTTCTACCCTTTTTTGACACTTGCCTCTGAGCTTTGCCACGGGTCTTGTATTCTCACGTATGGTTACCTTTCAGGGAATAAAATGAAGAAAAAATGTTGAACGTTAAGGATTCCTTTCCTAACTGCAAGTTCCTCAGCTCCGCTTTGTACATATATGATTAGGAAGCAATTTGCATGAAATTTACACCTTTTCAAATTTTGAAAATTGCCTTGTTGAAAAGGAATCGCTGCACTCCTCAATCCCACACTGATTAATCACAGTTATAGAGTAGACATAACATTTTTATTAAACTCTCAGTGAGCAGGAAAATTAGCACTTCCTGCAGTAATGATACTAATTTCATTAGTGAACGTTTTCATTTATAAAGTGCTTCTTCCTTATCTTGAACCTTTTATCCTTTACTTATTGACCAAAGAGAGGGCATCTCTTTGGAAGCTGTAATAAACCATATTCGTAGCACACTGTGACCTCATTGACGAGCCCCCACTTCTAGCTGGTCATCTTCCTTGATCATAAATATCCATGGCTACCTCTTGTCACATGGTACTCGGAGCTTCCTCTTTGAATTTCAAATGCGATAAGAAATGGTTTCCATCCTTAAGAGCTTGCATTGGATGGTTATTGGCATGATTAAAACTCTAAAACCATCAAGTGGATATAACAATAAAGAAAATATAGTGTTTTGTTGATTTCTATTCATATAATCTCTTTATTGGATGCTCAGGATAAAGAAGGAACAGATGATAATCCAGGAAAGACTCGTGCTCCTCTTTGCCTCTTTAGAAATCAAACGGTGCAGGCCAACCCCAGGGGATACTAGTGAGACTAGGGCTTCAGGGGTCTGTGACTGGTTCTTATTTATGTATCAGCTTGCACATAAAAATCCTGGTTCCATCGCCAAGTCCTTTGGAAACCAGTGGCAGATGAACTAAGACAAGGCTTTTTTATTCACCATGCTCCTGGGAGAAGCCAGGTGCAGCAGCAGCAGCACAGGCTTTGGTGTTCCAGGTAAACTAGACCTGCCGGGCGTCTCCTCCCCAGAGTTTACCTCCCAGCAGGGGAGCCGGGCAGGGCCAGGTACAAGCCAGTGACTCCATCAAATATATCCCGTGGCGATGCATGTTCAGAAGCAAGGTTGCTGGTTGGCAAGGAGCTGCAGGGGACAGGAGGGGCTGCGGCTGTGAGTGTGGCCAGGTGGAGGTGAGGCTTTGGAGGTGAGCAGAGTGAGGCCAGGAGCCCAGTGGGGAGTGTCAGGCAGGAGGACCAGAAGGCACGGAGACACCCTGCCCAGGCGAGGGTCATTCTTGTGGAGAGATTGTGTTGACCAGAGGGCCTGTGCCTGTGCCCTGTGATTTTTAAATTTAGAATTGAGTTCTGCGTGTGCGGGGAAATATTGATCCTTTCTTTGTGTCTGTGAGGAGAGCTGCATATATTCAGAGTTTAAGATAAAGGTACACTCTAATCGTTAGTAACTCGGATAACCTTTTCTTCATGTCAGTGTTTGTGTGTTGATTATTTGACATTTTGTATGCCAGTTGTGGGTTAGGAAGGTAAAGGACTTGCTCAAGGTCATGCATGACACCTGTGGATGTGAGAACCAACATTAATCATAAATGACTTTGTGAGATCTCTTCTGTATGTATATATACACATATATATATACATGTATTTTACATACACATATCTGCATATAGGTACACACACTATAGATTATGTCTTAATACATATCTTTACTGCATTCTGGGTTAACCTCACCAGTAACTTCTCATTGGCACCTGTTTTCTTTCACCAACTTGCAATGCAGATAGGGCAGATGCCTGCCTTAGGGTTCTGGGGGTCCTACAGAGAGTTTCACAGGATTGAAAATAAGCCCAAACTCCCCAGCAGAAGGCACTGCCGTGGCAGCCACAATGAGAAACGACTTCCTACTCTGCAGACAGGAGGCATTAGATAGCCAGGCAGTAAGTAGCAAGCTTGGGCAAGGATGTGGAGAAGTGGGGCATCTTACCTCTCCCTTGGGTGTGTGAGCAGGTGCAGCCATTCTGGAGAAGGCTTCCGTGTTCCAGCTAAACTAGTGCTTAATGACTGCTACAGTTTCATTTCTGCAACATGCATTCAAGAAACTATGGAGGTTAGGAAAAGTTCTAGGATGTTCTGGGGCAGTCTTTGTGATAACAAGGTGCAGAGAGCTCCCTAAAGCCCATCCCAGTACTGTGGGGGGTCAGGTGGTGGGGGGGTCCGGTGGTGGGGGGTCCAATGGTGGTGTATTCATATGATGGAATTCTAGAGAGCCATGCCAATGGAGGGACCCCAGACATGTGTCAGCATGAAGGAGCCTCCCAGTCACAACACAGGATTCAAATGGTGGTCGCACAGAGGAACATAGACAGGCAGTCTACAGGAAGCTCACAACATAAGCAGAGCTGAACATACCATTTGAGGACCCAAGGGTAGATGATAAAATTAAAAAGAAAAGTGAGTAATGTGTCACAGGACCATGAACTAGAGTTTCCCACGTGGTGGGAGCCCAGGAGAGTGGTGGGGGCACATGGGAGGTACTCCTCAAACTGAGCCAGGGGTCCACAGGTGTATTCATTATTATTTTACGTGTGTATACATGACGTATGTGAACTCTTGCTATATGTGGCACATCTGGGTACCTTTAAGAATTGGCTTCCAAGATTAAAAGTTTTGGAAATGTTCTAGCACCTTGAAGCTGAATTAGGTATCGGATGCTTGGACATTTTGGTCTTTTCTCCTTACCCCAAACCCACTGTGAGCCCTCTCGCTTGATGAAACACAGGGCAAGGGTGGTATTGCCCTGAGCTTCACATTCTTCCACACGCCTGTCCGCCCCGCCCGTTGGGTGAGTCTTCCTAGACACAGCCATTGCCTTCTGCCTCCTGCTCAGGAGCATCCGCAGCTCCCTGTGGACGCCAGGTTGAGGCTCCACTGCCGGCTTCTCATTCCTTCTCCCGTTCTACCTTGTGTCCCACTCAATGGTTCATACTTTATGTACTTTTTTTTTTTTTCTGGTTTTGCGGTGTTATGGGTTGAACTGAGGGGAGCTCTACCCCTGAACCACCTCCCCAGTCCCTTTTATTTTACTTTTTTGAGACAGGGTCTGGCTGCATTGCTGAGGCTGGCTTCCGACTTGTGATCCTCTTGCCTCAGCCTTGAAAGTTGCTGGAATTACAGGCAAGCACCACTGTGCCTGGCTTCAGTATATTTTTTAATGCGTAATTCTCTGGGCACCTCAGATGGGTGGTGGGGACACAGTATGAGCCTCAAACCCATGGCTTTCTTCATGCTTCCTGTCTCCCCACCCCCCGTGCCATCTGCTCATTCTTGATCTCTACTTGTGCACTCTCCAAGTTCTCTACTTGTGTACCATTACCATTCTTGTGACCCAGATTAGCACATACTTCACAGCTTCGTGGACACACATTATTTCTCGCGAGGTGGTAGTCAGACATTGTGCAGGCTGGGTTCTGATCTGGTCACTGGACTAGGGAGAAATCTGCTTTCCAGATCACTCAGATGATGAGCAGAGGCGACTGGCTTGCAGCCCTTTTACTGAGGGCCCCAGCTCCTTGCTGACTGCTGGCTGCTGGATGGAGGCAGCCCTCAGCTCCTGTAAGTCATCGTCCATGCTTTATCACGTTGGCTTTCCCAGCATGGCAGCTCCGTCAAGGAGAGCCAGCAAGGACAGTCCCTGCAGCAAGTCTGCTGGCACAGGGATCTGACATAGGTAGTGTTCGGGGAGGTGACAGCTCTCACCTTCTGTTGGATGACAGCAAGTCAGAAGTCCTTTCCACATTCAAAGGGAGGGAATTACACAAGGTGTGAATACCCCAAGGTGAGGGCTGTGGGGACCACCCTAGAGTCTGTGTGGCACAACTGGGGGTGTCTTCCCTTTGCTGACAGTTACCACCCCTGAAGATTCTGAAACCCAGATCCCATCTCAAGCAATTCCGTAACTACTGTCTCCCTAGAAGGAGCACAAGGTCCTCGAGTCTGGTGACCACAAGATCTGCCTTCAGAAACTGGACGGGACTCCTTAATGCCCGAATAATATGCCATTGTGTGTGGGGACCACAATTTCTTCCTCCATCCCTGAACTCGGAGGACTCTGTGCTAAGAGAACTAAGTCATGCAGAGAGAGGCAGAGATACTGTGTGATCACACCAAGACATGGCATCTGAAAAAGTCAAACTCAGAAGCGAAGAGTAGAGTATTTGGTGCCAGGGACTGTGGGGTGCCGAAGGTGGGGAGCAAAGGATGTGAACGTTCAGTGATCTGATGAACAAGTCCTGGGGATCTAATACACAGCACGGGGGGTGATGGAAGTGTCAATTAATTTGATTGTTACACATTACACAACACACCCTTATGTCAAACCAACACTGTTCTCAGCCCAAGATATATTAAATCTTGATTTGGCAATGAAGTGTGTATGTGCGTGTGCGTGCGTGTGTGTGTGTGTGTGTGTGTGTGTGTGTGTGCGCGCGCATATGTATGTGTTGGTGTGGTGGTGCTGCTGCTGCAGGTTGAACCCAGGTCCTTGAGCATTCCAGGCAAGGGTGCATCCTTCCTCAGCCTGCAAGTACTTTTTTTTTTTTTAAAGCTGCTATCTGAAGCCTTCAAACGTAAGTGGAAGACTGTGCCGGGTTAGCTGTGGCCCTGCAGGCTTTCTCAGCTGGAATGAGGAGTCTCCTGGAGGCTAATCCCACTTTGGAGGCCAGGGGCAGAACATAAATCAAAGCTGGCTGGCTTGTTTCTGTTTTTCCAAATAGAGTTCTTGGAGACTGAAGACCAGGCTCCCTGGCGGTGTCCATCTGAGGCACTTAGGAAACAGTTGTTCAGAGGACAAGGGGCTGCAGTAGACTCGTGGCCACATTGTCAGTTGCATCGGGGGAAGTTGCTGATCTTCATCATCCAGTCCTCCTCGGCTGGGATTTCCCCGGATGCTGCGGACACCAGGAGGATTTCTGCATCGACGGCGAACCCCAAATGGCCTGGTTTTACCCCATCCTACGAACTCTTGGCTTCAGTTTTGCATGGAACTGGAGTTTTTGTGTCTCCATTGCCTCTCTTAAGCCACACATTTGGCCAAATATTTAGTAAGCACCTACTGTGTGCTTGGTACTGCTGAAGACCCTGGCACGGATCTGAAAGCATAAGCTAAAGAGTGGATAGCATAGCCGTAAAGCCACTCTCTGGTCTGGACTATTTTAACACCATCAAGAAAAATTTCATCAAATCAAATCACAACAACTCCCTTCACTTCCAGTCCCATATGGTGAGGTTCTCAACACGCGGTGCCTCTCTGTGCTCACAGATTGAAAATGCCTAGATAAATACAGCGAGGGGCATTTCCAAACATGTAAAAAATCAATTTTCATAAGGTTACATCTTTTTACCTTTTCATATAAAACATGCTGTATTAAAAGAGAGATTAAATTTTACTCTGTGGAGTAAAATGCAAACACAAAATTATTTTTTCATTTTTCAGAGCATGGACTGGATTATCATTTATTTATGAGGCTTTTTTTAATCTAGAATATATGGAAATCTTTTCTTGAAGCACAATATAATATTGAATTGGGAATGTTGTCTGACAGTTTCCTTCTTAGAGTTGCATAGAATGATTCTCCTGTATGAATTTTTTAAAGAAACTTCAATATTCTCTGCATTTGAAAGGGAAGGAGTTATCATCATAATCTTGAGGAATCTCTTAAATGGCCTGCCTTCTGTGTTTCACCAACTTTTCTGCAACAGATGAGTTGCATAAAGTGAGAAACCTCCATGGTTTTCTAAAACTTGCCAAATATCCCCTTCATTTGGTCAAAATTTAGACCCGGGAACCAAGGCTCACCTCCCAGAAGACATTGCCTGGTGGACACTGAGCTGTGATGTGGTTTCTGTTTATTTCACATTTTTCTCCTCCTTTGGAGGCACTGAGATTGGAAGAGTGTTAGTGTCCCTCATTCTAGAATCTTCTGAGGCAGATACTTTTTCATTTCAGTCCCTTGAAATGTAGGTGGTGATACCTGCACCATTCAAGCAGGGGCCACCTAGAAGTGCTGACTCAGGCTGGCCCTGGGTTCCCTGGAACACCACAAAAACAACCCAGTAGCTGACTTGGCATCTTAATCCTGTCCTGGTGGTACCCCTGGGTTAGCTCCCCTACTGCCCCACAGACCGCCATCCGAGCACGTCTTTACTGCTTGGCGGTTGCTCTTTGCAGTTCACCTTGCTGTGAGAACCCACAGAGCGGCCATCGGTCGGCACGTCGCCTGTGGTGGCCTCGCTTCCCCTGCCTCGTTTGGAGCTAGCTAAGGCTGAAGGAGCACTGGGGAGTAAGGACACATTCCTGCTGTGATGCAGACAGGCCATGCCCGTGTCCTCTAAGGGCTAGATGCAGGCTGAGCATGCCCAACACTCTCAATGGCCCAAACTGGTTCATGGCTAAACTCGACTTCCGCTGGGGAATTGTGCACCTTCCAAGGAGGCAAGGGGATAGGAAGAGTGTTTGCTGAATGGCTTACTTTTTAGTATTTTGGATTCGAGGAAGAGGGGTGTGTGTATGTGTGTGTGTGTGTATGTGTGTGTGTGTGTGTGTGTGTGTGTTTTCAAATTTTAGTCTCCTTCAGAATCAAACCTCCAGCATTTGTCCCCTAAGTCCTATCCCTGCAGCCCTGAGTAAAGGGAGGCCTGACACCTGGTTCCTTCATTTGACTGGCTTGCTTTTCACCCAACCCTGAGTTCACCCAGAAGCAAGTTTATGCAGCACTGGGTGTGATGCTCCATGTTGGAGGTGACTAGCTAGCAGTCAAGGCCCCACCCCTTCTATCTCCCAGCTGTGTAACCTTGGACAATTTACTTAATCTCTCTGAATTTTTGTTACTAAACCATTTAACAGAGCATGATTATAGCCATGTCCATCCTTTGCACCTTTATTAAGATGTTTTGATGGTTTCCAAATGGTGAGTGCTGATGCTCCCTTTGACCCCAGCACCCTAGCAGCCTTGGGGAACCTAGCATGTTGAGACTTCCTTGCTAGGGAATTCACTGATGTGACTCAGTTTCACACATGCACTGGTGAGCTCTTTGAGGCTTTGTGCGGTTGGTAATTCAGTTTCGTGACTTGACTTTGACAGAATGTATTCAAATATGGTTTTTGCTATCAAACAGCCCCTTAAGACCACAGTTCTTCCAAACAACCAAGACTTGTTAATTAGTACTTTCACAAGAACATTTGTCATGTGGGTCCAATTCCAAAGGGGGAAAAAAACCCACATCCTTTTGTTCTTGTAGATGTTTTATAGCAATTAGAGCAATGCCATTTGACCACTTGCTTCAGAAAGTACCTAGATGATATCTGATCTCAATGTAAGATAATATGCACTGATTAAGTTCTTGATGATGCTTTTTTGCCTTTTTGACAATTGAAAATAACCTTTTAAAAAATTGTGGGTTTTTTGGGGGGAGGTTGGTACTATGGGTTGAACCCCAGAGCACTTTACCATGGAGACACATTCCTGGTCCTTTTTATATTTTAATTTTGAGTTAGGGTCTCACTGAGTTGCTTAGGGCCTTGCTAAGTTGCTGAGGCTGGCCTTGAACTTGGGATCCTCTTACCTGGACCTCCTGAATTGTCAGATGACAGGTGTGCACTACTGTGCCCAGCAACAATTAAAAACAATCTCTACAGTTAGTCTCTTGATATTCAATTTTATATTTATATATTATAAATAGGTAAGAATAACATGTTATGCATAATGTGTCTTATAGATACACCCACTCATCAAATTTACTAAGATGCATAGACACAAAGAGGTAGTTGTCATGAGCTGTGTGAAAGAAATTCGTTTGCAGCTATAGGTCATTCGGGAGACGATCAATAGGATGCATCAACATTATAAGTTACTGAAAGCGAACGGCACCTCCAGCTCTCTGCGAGCATGGTGTTCTGTGTGGCTTCCAGCCCTGCGCTCCTGGCGCTTGGAAAGGGGGCAGCCTGCTGCAGGTTTGCTGGTGAGGCAACGTAAATACACCCTGAGTGAATATCCTTGCCATGCTGTTGGAGCTTTGTTGGTTGTTAGGATTAATGACGAGCTTTATCCTTTCCAGAAACGCCCAGCACAAGAGAAGGGATCATCATGAGGTTAGATCCTACCTCGTCCACATTGTTTCTGTGTCTCCTTGGCCTTTGTTGGTTAGTTGGTTGGTTTTTACTTTGTTTTCTTTTTTCCTTATTGTCAGTCACTCTGTCACATTTGGTTTCCCATATTTGTTTCTGGTTTTTGTATTTTGGAGGTGTTACATTTAATGATTCAGGAGTGATTGTAAAGTTGCTGCCTTGTGGTGTTACTTTACCAAGTACGAGGTATGGAAGGGCAGGTTTTGATGGGTGTTTCTTTTGCGGGGTGGGTAATGGGGATGAACCCAGGGGTGTTCTACCACTGAGCTCCATAACCAGTCCTTTTCATTTTTTTTTTTTTTTTTTTTTATTTTGAGACAGGGTCTGGTCAAGTTTCTGAGGCTGGCCTCAAACCTGGACTCCCTGCGAGTCACTGGGGTTATAGGCAGGTACTTTCGTACTTGGCCATTGCTTTGTTCGTAACTCACAGCTGAGTCAAGGAGGTAGATAGCTGTGTGACAGGGATGTTTAGGGTATGGACAATATAGAATAAGAGGTGGGAGAGGGAGGCTGAGCCTGCTCCCAAGTCAGACACCTGAGCCAAGTTGAATGGTACATAGTTCACCAGGCGAGGTAGGGAGAGGCCCAGGCTGGAGGAGGAGCCTAGGAGGGATGGGGATGGGGCTCTTCAGAGGCGCAACTTCCTCTTACTTAAAGATAAGCCCAGGGCAGGAAGCAGCAGTGGACGAGGGTGGGAGGAGGAAGGACCAACAGACAGGGCGGTGGTGCTGTGGGAACGTGGAGGTGTGATCCCTGGAAGGAGGAGGAACCTGGCCAGGCAAGTCCTGAACGTCACCTTGTGGGCTGGACAGTGATGGGCATGTAGAGACCATCTCTCTCTACCACAAATGGTGGCAAAGGCCGAGGAAGCCTTGCATCTCCACCTTTTCAGGTTTAGAAAACAAATACTACCTGCCTTCCAGGGTAGGTGTAAGGAGGGGCATGATTGGAACTTGGAACGAAGCTGCTGGAAAACTCCCTGAAACCCAGGAGAAGTGTCTCCGGGCATTTGCTCCAAAGCAGAGACCTCGGTCCTAAATGTCACAGCACCCGGGCTTTGAGGGTGTCTTCTCACTGGGGCGAGGTGGTGAGGCATGGCGGCTGCCTACTCTCCCTGGGTCCAGGTTTCCATACCAGCCTGCAAACGCGTGGAAAGCCCGGGCCATATTTGCCATTTTCTTTGCCCCAAGAGTGTTTTGGTCAATGCCGAGAAGCCCTTGTAGACTGCGTGCCTGCCCCAGTGGTTCCAAATGAAGAACGCCCCCTTGCATCTGAGTGGGCCCCTCCCAACAAGGGGCAGGTGCCTGCGGTCCTCTCACAGACAGGTCGCCGAGTGGAAGGCCGAACAAATGGCACAGAAACGATTCCTTTAGCATAAGCCTACTTTTCTACAACATTAGTTTTCTAATTCAAAAGCTCTGGTATTAGTAAATTATAGGAGCAACTGTGACGCTCTCTGGTTTGCAGAGGACGTGAAGGATTTCATGTTAAAATTCAGCTCCATGGAGAGTGCAGTGGTGAGAAAATGAGGAGAAAGAGCAGTCTTGTGTGAGAAGTTTTCAAATTATTCTTCACTTTATAATGTCATTCGTGGTGGCATTTGCTGGAATGCATCCTCCCTCAGAGCGTGGGCCTCACCCCCTCTCTGCCCCTCCTCCCTCACTCAGGCTCACCTTGTCACTTCCTCTGGTGGCACCTGCCCACTCTGGTGGGAAATCCTGCTTGGAAGTCCAGCCGAGTAGATGTCTAAGGGGCATTTGTGAACTTATCACATGAAAATCAGCCTTTGGCCATATCTGAATTGGATTGGTGGTTTAAAAAAAAAAAAAAACAAAAACATTTGTTGAAATTAAAAGCTTTATGGGTCATTTTCAGATGTTAATTGTAGAGATAATATCCTCAGATAGGTCCCTAACAAGTATTTTATTTTATTTTAAAAATATTTACAATTCTGATCTTATGAAGAAAAAAAAGTTCCGTATGGTCATTTGAACTAATTGCTAAAATGACACTACATTTATTAGATAATTAAGGGTCTGAGCATGTGGCTATTGTATTCATTGGGCTGGAAGCCAGCATTTTCTATAGCTGAGAAAATGGGTTAGCATAATTCAAAATCCAATTGCTGTACCCTTTTTCATATGAATAGATAATACAGCATGGGCCTTAAATCTGGATTGGAAAAACTAACAGGAACTGGTTTTATTTTAACTGAGTTTAAAAGCACTTCTGGGCTGCCACGTTGTCTCTGTGGTTTAACCCTTTGAATTGTGCCCACCTGCCTGCTGGTCTCCTTATCACCCATGTTATGGTTGGAATCTTTCTAGATTATTGAGAAATAAGAATATGTGCCTTACCTCTAGGAATATGTTATTTACCAGTAAATTCCTTTAAACATGAAACCAGAATCCCTTCCTCTTCTCCTCCTGTCCCCATTAGAAATCCCACCCGCAGTAGATTGAAGCCCCGTCTCCGCTGCACCGTGTCGGCCTCCTAACTTACCAAGGTTAAGAGATTCCCTCTCGTAACACACCAGGTTCCTTCCTTTTAGGTGACAGGACTTAATACAGAAGTTTTCCCCATACCAACTAGTAGTGTAAGTTGATTTCATATCCTTTTATTTTATAAAGTTCTGCTTATCAGGTTTGTCATCCTCCATTTGAAATTAAAATGTGTGGTCTCAAGATGACCTTAAAGTACCTGACCCCCAAATCTAATCACTCCCAGCGTCTGAAAATCGACAAATATGTCAGGTATAACTTGGGGGCATCGAAACATTGTTTTAAATATTTCATTTGTAGGCAAGGCAAAGATCATTTTCAGGTTAGTCCTCTGAGGAGGGACGTGGCGGGCGCGAACATCTTTGGCTTCTCTGTAATCGGCCCTCATCATCTCTGGGCTTATAGGAGCAGAAAATGTGCAGTTACGTTCCGCACGAGCGCCTTATTGATTGGGTTTATGGCCAGAAGAATGTTCCTAAGTGGTCAATACATGGCCAAAGTGCACTAGGTGGAGTTAAAAATAAAGTGAGATCTATACTTTTGATAGTAATCACCATTGGGTCACAGAGGATACTGTTGGTCATAGATTTAAAAAAATGTTAATTATATTAACATAGATGACACTGGCTGTCAGAGCACACTCCTTATCTACAGGAAGCCTTCGTGTTTTCTCAGGTGTCAGGATTTTTCCAAACATCCTGTTGTACCTGGGAGCTGATAGCGCCTGGCTTGTCTGAATCCTCCTCGGGTGTGTAAGGATACTTGGATACCCTCAGCTTTGTGAAAAACGACGCCGTCCCCATGTCTCTAATTCTTTCAGGATCAGGGACAACTTCCCCAAACCGTCATCAGTCTGTAGGACGTCAAGGGGCCCAACCTCTCCCAGATACAAGCCTCTCTGCTTTGTCATTTGTAGTAAGTAGCTGGTGACCCACTTCTTGGCCCGCTGGTGGCTCTGCGTGGTTGGACAGGGAGGTCCTCATCATGTTGTGGGCTCCCAGTGGCTCCCATTCATGAATCCTAATTCTTCCCCGATTGCCCAGTGGCCCAGTGACCTGTGCAGGTCAGTGATGCGAGGCCCTCCTTCTGATGTACAGGAGCCTGCTGTGTGCGGGGACTCAGTTTCTGGGGACGGGAAGAGGAAGAGAACAGTCTTGCTCTCCAGGTCCCTCCTCTCAGTGCCGGTAGCACATTTAGTAGTAGCTGAAGGGGGGGAAGGCACACCTTGCTGGCCGTTTCTTTCTTCCCCTCCCTGAGCAGCCCTCTGGAAGAAGGGCCTTGAGAGAGGGGACTCTAGTTCTTACAGCCTTGTCCTTGGTAAGTCTCTTAGTGGGAACATCTTGTAAAGACTTTGAAGATGGGTGTTTTGTCATAACCTAGATGCAGACAGCAGCTTTGCCGGGAGCAGAAGGGGACAAGCAAGAGCTGGGGCAATGACTGGCCCTTGTCCTCCTGAGGGAGGGCCCAGCGGGCTCCAGAGGAGGTGCTCACACCTCAAAGGTGATGCTGACAACACCGAGGTTTGCTTCCTGCGCCAACTCTAGGCCTTGCTGTCGGTGTCAGATGAGAAGCCTGTAACATCTTTAGGGGACACGAGAATCACTTCTTCAAGACTCTACACACAGGAGTTTTTCTTTTCTAAAGTAGAATCTTTGGTCATAAAATGAAATGTAGGTTGTAGGTTTTGTACTTGGCAGCAATTCCTTGAGAAGAGGCCTGGGAATGTCAGGGTCCCAAGCTCATCTTCACAAGCAGGGACTGACTCAGTGATAGCATAATGATAATTCGAGTGCCGTCAATGTCACAGCATGGGGAGGGGGTGTCTGGCCCGCCTGGGCCTGCTGCCCTGATGTGGTGTTGGTAATCCAGAGGGTTTGAGTTAAGTGCTTTTGACATGCAGAATCCAGAGTCAAGGGCGAAGCTGTGTTTTAAACGCTCCTTGTGAAGAGTCCACTGCGGATGGCTGTAATTGAGCCTCGGGTGCAGGGCTTATGAGCAGAGCTAGTCCGCATTGCACCCCTAATCGGGGGAATATTTTAGGCATCTTCGCATAACTGGTATGTGACATTGCTGAAGGTCCTCAGCCGTCTTGCTCTCTAACAGTTCCCAGTGGAAGAAGCCATCGCAAAAGTGTTGTTCAAGTTTCAACAGTCACTGTGGCCCAAAGCGGCCTGTCCTTTCCCTTTGTGGTCACAATATATAATCATAAAGTTGTTTGTGTGTTTATTTTCTGTTTTCGGCACCAGGCTATAAGATCCACAAGGCCCAGGACTACGTCTGGATTGATCCTTTCTCCATCCTCAGCGTTAACACTGGGCCTGGAATAATCATGGTCGTCTCTTTTATCATTAGCACCACAGTTGAGACTTTTTGCCATCTACAGTGCAGCAGACACAGTTAAGAAGGGCTTTACATGAAATGTCGCCAACTATAAAGTCAAAAGTGGAAAGCCAATTGGCCAAGAGAAAAAGATGCGTGTTAGAATCCAGACCCTCGGCGGATTCATAACCCCATGTGCTGATTTCTAGACTTTTCGTGCCATGTCACCTCATCTCTGTTAGCATCCATTTCCTCGTCTGTAAAGCTGGAATAGTCATTCCTAGCTGCTGAGTTTGCAGTGAGGATTAAACCTGGGGAGTGGTCTGATCCTGGCGTGCGGTGGGAGCCTGATGTGAGGAACGAGGTGTGATCTTTATGTGAGTTGTAAAGTTTGAGAGGTGGGCGTTCTGCTGCATGAGAGAAGCCGGGCACTCGGCAGAGTACAGACTGTACGACACCACAGAGGGTCAGCCGCTGGCCACAGAAGTCAGGGCAGTCGACGACCTGCCCGAGGACTGGCCTTCTGGTGCAGGAGCATTCTACATATTGTGCTGGTGGCATGACACACCCACACGTTCCTCAGGCTGTGCCCTCAATATTTGTGCACTTGACTACACATCACCAATACTTCCAAACATTATTTGCGAGAATTTTCCAATCTTTCAGTTGTCCTCCTGCCTCAGAGCACATGGTGGGTTTGACCCCCAGCAGAGGTGCCTGAGGGCTGTTGGTAAAGGTGCCAGGAGGTGTGGTGACCGCCTGGCCTACTTCCCAATTATGCTGCGGCTTCAGCCCCTGGCCGTTTCAAATGCAGTTACGGATCTGCTACTCAAAACCTGAACCTGAAAAGAAATTCCTCAGCCGTGCCAGTGTGAACTAAATATAGTGTCAGATTTACAAGGCTGTGCTTCCGACCACCCCCGGGCTATTTCTTACCACAGGGACAGCTTAAATGGTGTGGCCCATAAAAGTAACCTGCACACTCAGGCCCAATGTTGGTCTATTTAGGGCCAAGAGGAGGCCGGGCCCTGACAGCCATTCTCTCCCAGGGGGTAGCCTGAGCTGAATGGAGACCGTGGCCCCTGCGCTGGCCAGAAGGCCAGGGCTCCTTAGCCATCTGTCTCTTTAGGGTGAGCCTCTTAGTTGTGGGGTGGACCCATGCAGCCGTGGACCAACTCCCCAAACTGGATTCCCTCCTGGGCCTCCAAGATGGACCATTGATGGCCAGAACTCGGGGTTATATCCTCAGCTGGGGTGGGGGGTCCTCTGCATTTCGTTCTCTTTCCTCCTCTTGGTGCCTGTGGTGCTCCTGCCAGGCTCCTGGACTCGGCGCCCTCTTACAAGTGGCTGCACAGCACAGCCTCTTGTCCTATGCCAGCCCAGGCTCCACTGCCTCCCAAGAGGCCTGGTTCCTGCCTCTTCCCCTGCCCGGCTCCAGACGTGGGCATCTTCCCAGTTATGATGCTGTACCCTGGCCAGATTCCCCGTGCTCTGCACTGCCACTCGCCTGCATTATCCCCACATTGTCTCCTGCTCTCATCTAAGCTGCGGATCTTCCTCCCCCTCATGAGGCTTGGGCCAGGCTCCCTTATGAAATAATTCTCCAGTAACCCGAGCCGAGATCAGTCCCCCCCCAAGCCTCGGTTTGCTTCCTTATTAAATATGGGAGTAAGGCTAGGTTTCCTGAAATGTTCCTTGAGTTTTGTGCCTCTGGTCGAATGCTAGTCAGCATCTTTGGCACCTGCCCCATGCCAGTGGCTCTTCCACTCATATCTAGTTTAATTCCCCAACAGTCTGGAAGCATGTTCTTACCTCCAAGTTAAAAATAATTTGGCGACAGAGATTCAGAAATTTCCCAGTGCTCAAGAGGCCTAGGCAGGAGGATCTTGAGTTTAAAACCAGCCTCAGCAACTGAGCAAGGCACTAAGCAACTCAATGAGACCCTGTCTCTTAATAAAATACAAAATAGGGCTGTGATGTGGCTCAGTGGTTTAGTGCCCCTGAGTTCAATCCCTGGTACCCAAAAACAGGAAAAAAAAAAAAAAAGATTGAACTTGCTCTAGGTGACTGAGGCAGAGTTTGAGTATCAGAATAGTGAACACCTGTTGAGCACCTGCTCATAATTGGGAGGTAGCCACCCTTCACATAGATACTCTTGTTTCATCTTTAACCCTCTAATGAAGATGCCATCATCATCTTTTTGACATGGAGAAGTGTTGATTTAGAAAGGCTAAGTCCTGTACCCACAGTTACCCGTCTATATAATTAGTGGAGGCTTAGTTTCAGATTCAGGTTCTTGGGAGTCTCAAGTTCATGCTACTGCAGGGTTGGGGATTTAGCTCCGTGGTGGAATGCTTGCCGAGCATGTGCATAGACCTGAGTTTGGTCCTTGGTCTGAAACACAAAAACAAAATAACAAGGAAATCCGTGCTACTTCTACTGAGTACCACAGGGCATCCCTCTTTATCCTCCATGAAAAATACCTTCTCCCCTGGTGACCTCACATGCTCCTATCCTGAGATGCCACAGCATCTAGATTTTGAAAGTCCCTAGGAAGGCACGAGACCATGCTGCTCTCTGAAAATGGCATCATTCACTCAGCATTCTTTTAAAAAGTTCTATAACATTTCAGGGAAACTACCAAAATGGAGCATAACTCTGAAAAGAATTTTTAAAAAACAACAATCCAGCGACTCTCCTACAGAGTTTTATCATCATCCCATTCATAATTGATTCCAAAGTTGCATGAATTTTTCAAGATAAGTGTCTTATTGATTATTCGGGAAACCAGCAATCACTGGGCATCCTCAGCTTCACGCCCGGCCCTCCCCGGTTACCGTAAGCAGAGCTGTTGATCCGCAGAAATGTCACTCTCTCTGACACTGAACTTGGGGCACTTAGAGGCATTGCGTTTGGGAAGCAGAAGTGACCCCCGGTGAGAAGAGCACCATCAAAGCTGTGGCACTGTTTGGAGGAGTGGAGGACAGACGTGCCTTGGGTAACAAGTGCAGTCTTGAACTGTTTGCCGATCCTTGTACCAGGACCTCTTCCCTATGAATGCGCCATGTCCCTGTAAATGCCAGTTCATTGCTGCCAGGAAACAGGGAGTCTCTTAAGTGACCTCCTTTTCCTGCTTGTTGACTTATGTCACATAAATAAAGCTGGCCTCCCTTCTGGAGATGATCCGAGTATTTACAAAGGACTTCACCTGCTCTTTTGTAGTTGTGGCAAATAGATAAGATATGGAAGTCCCTCTGCCACTCAGCATTAGGAAGCCATGTCCATGCCCTGTGTGGCTAGGGGCACTGCCCTGTGGCCTTGACCCTTCTGCTGCCAGTGGGTCTTGCTGGGGGCAGGGAGGGTCGATGCTGGCCAGGGAAGTGGAGAAGGTGCCTTACCCCCAAGCCACTCCCAGTGGAGGCCCCGGAAATGCTCTCCAGATGACGGACCCTCAGCTTGAATGGGCTGGGCACTGGGCACACAGGCGACCTGACTCATGGTTTTTCGGTGTAGATAATGGAGATTCAGACCTTTGTATTAAATTGACTGTCGGGTTTCTTTTTTTTTTTCCTTATTTTTTTTTAACTTTCCACATTTTTTTATTGATGCATTATTATGGTTGTAGATAATGATGGGGTTTGTTGTTATATATTCGTACCTGCAGCCGGTGTGACAATATAATTTGGCCAGTGCACTTCTAGCACTTCCCCCCTCCATCCCAGTAGAGTGGTTTCCTAAGGGTGACACTGGTGAAGTGCTTAGTGGATACCCAAGTGAGGCTTGCTCTAGGAAAGCCTCATTCAACAGCAAACTCTGCCCTGATTTGTTCTTGGAAGGTTATTTTTGAAGTGGTTTTATAACTCGCTTGATGCAGATCCTGGACGTAAGCAAAATGCTTTCACTGCTAGAATCATAGAATGCACCAAAGTCCCCCTCGAGGACCAGCTAGTCTGCTTTTGGTTTTTTTTTCCCCCTAGATGAGGACATTAAGGCTCAGAGAAGGTGAGGTCACTCAGTCCCTTGAGTCTTTATCTGGTGTTCATTCCTGCTGGGGTGTCCCAGGTGCCTTTTAATGCCACTAACATCTACTGGGAGTGTGTCACCGGTTCACGAAGCATCCCTTGTGGCACCTCCCAGGCACTGAGAAAGGTACTGGGCTGCAGGAGCTAGATCTGGAATGGTCTCTGGAGAGGCACAGGTCTCCCTGTGGTGACAGTGGTGGTGGCAGAAGAGGAGGAAGGGGATGAAGAAGCGGTGACCGCGACTTCCTGTGCCTGCTCTGTGGCCTGTTCAGCAGCTGCTCTGCAGAGCCTCTTCCTGGGAACATGGCCTCCACCTGAGGCTTCATCGACCCCCTTGTTCTGATCCTGTCAGTCTTGCCTCTGTCTCTTCTCCATCAGTTATGTTGTAGCACTCGGGTCTGGGCAGCAGTGAGTCAGGTGTTTCTGTTGCTACCTAGAAAGCACACAGGCCAGCCTTGATCTTGCAATCCTCCTTTCTTTCTTTCTTTCCTTTCGTTTCTTTCTTTCCAGGGGTGCTTAACCACTGAACCACATCCCCAGTCTTTTTGTTTTTTATTTACTTATTTTTGGGACAGGGGTCAGCTAAGTTGCTTAGGGTCTCACTAAGTTGCTGAGGCCAGCCTTGAACTTACAATCCTTGTGCCTCCTGAGTTGCTGGGATTACAGGCATGTGCCAGGCCTTTTTCTTATTTTTTAAGAATTTCTTTTTGTGGTAATTTCTAAGGAGGGAGCAGAAAGAGAAGAGTAAGGTGGGAGAAGGGAGGAACAGAACAGAAAGACAGTGCTTCAGGCCATTCCTCACCAGTCCTCCTTGGTGGCAACACATGGTGGCCCCCACCTGATTCATCTAATCTTGGCTTCATTGGCAGTCACTGCTGTCCTGCTGGTGTCGTGAGCAGGACTGAGGCCCCCTCCCCAGCTTGACGTGGACATGACTCAGAGGCACCCACCCAGCAGGTCTGCCATTCATCAATGCCTCGTCCCAGTGCCCCTGGTCACCTCCTAGCAGCTACACGGGCAGGCAGTTGCTTCAGCCTTAGTTTTCAGGAAGGGCATGAGGACACCTGTAATTGGTGATCAAATCCCTGCTTTCCTGTGAAAGTGTGGAAATGGAACTTGTCTATGTGACTCTTTGTGGCTCTCGGCTTCCCTTATTTAACTCTTCGTCACCTGTCTACTGGCTTTTTTCCCCTGCCTCTCTACTTTCTGTAGAATGAGAAACATGCATGTTAACCCCGTGGCTGCTGCTCAGCTGGAAGGTGAGAGGAGACGGGCAACTCTGAGGCAGAGGCCCTGCCCTCCGGTATGATGAGGGCTAGGCTTCCCCAGAGACTCTCCCTGTGGGGGGCGGCACATCTTCCAGGACCCTGAGCTCTGTGGTCCTGCAGCGTATTTTGTGCTACTTCTTCTCCACGTCAGGCCTGGATGTAGACTCCTAGGACCCCAGAAAGAAGTAAAGTGTGATTCCTGCCCTCAGGAGGAAACACACAGCCAACAGCCAGCCACGAGTGATGGGCGCTCAGCGAGGACTGCTGAGGAAGCCATGCCGCCAGTTCTCCTCCCAGAGGTTCATCAAGGCTGCTAAGAGGTGCCCGGTGTGCTGGACAGATCCAGGTGGCCACAGTCAGGAGGGTGCAGGGAACACCCTTAAACCCTAGTGTCACTGGGGCTGCTCACTGGAGACTGAAGAGGATGGTCCCAGGGAGGAGGAAGGAAGGTTTTCTAGGGAGAGGTTGGGCAGGAAGAGTAGAAAGTACCCTGTGTATTTCTAGATAAATTGAAGCACTGGTTGAGGAGGCATAAGCAGGTGCCCCTTGAGTGTGTTGTTAAAGTCAACAGAAATGTCGTATAGCTTGTGCGTAACCACTGAGCCACATCCCCAGTCTTTCTGTATGTGTGCACGAATCTATCTAATCTATTGCTTTATTTTTGAGACAGGTTCTAGCTCAGTTGCTCAGGGCCTCATTAAGGTAAAACAGTATGGAAGCTCAGGGGCCTGGAGAACAGAAAGCATCCTTAGAACACATCTCATACCTTGCTTGAAGGAGTTGTGAGGTCAGGGGGAGGACATCAGCTCATTTCCTGTGGGTTTCACTTGTAGAACCTGACTTCCGGGAGCCCGTGGTGCAGGCCTCCTTGGGAGGTGGGCCTAGGGTGGTTGCAGAACTCTGACTCCACAGTTCACACCGTGCTAGTTGCTGCATGTTCACACTTCACACTCCCAAATCCAAGTTCTGGGACCTACTCACGTCCCTAGAGCTGCTCTGGGTGATGTGAAGTGGGAAGCTCAGCTCACAGTGGCTCCCGTACTATGGAGATGCGCACCTCGCCCAGTCTGAGGAGGGTGGTCAGAGGCAACCTGTCCTGCTCTGGCTTCTCTCCTGCCAGCTCCTTCTCCGTCCAAGGCTCCCTTCTCCGGCCTGTCTATAGTTGGTAGCCATTCCAGACATCCTGACCAGACGGCCTGTTGCCGAGGAAAGAGACACCACTCTTCTGTGTGTCTTCCTTAGGAACAAGGGGCCCTTTCCCCACAGCCCTCAACAGACCCACCCTGACCCGTCATAGATCAGAATAATGTCAAATGTCTGCGTCCAAACGGCAGCTGGTGAGGACCCAGGGGGGTGGGAGCTCAGGCCCTGAAGCTCCACAGCAGGTGGCGATGGTCACTTTGGAGGTCCGTCTGCAGCAGGCCTTCACTCTCCACACCCGCCTTCCCCTCCACTTACCTCTGTCACCTAGAGTGCCGGCTTTATGGTGCCTATTAATAGACACATGCCAAATTTAACCTCAGACAACTGGGTGTGAATGCGTGATTTTGAGTTCATCCCTGTACCCTTAGTGGGATCCCTGTGCTTGCATCTCAACTTGCCAAGCTCTCCATCGGGGACGACCCTTCAGTCTTCCCTGAGATGGAAGGACAGACCCCAGTGGGCAGCGTGGAGCTGCTGATGCCAGGGCTGGTCCCCTTCACGTGTGGCTTGCCTGAGGCTGTGTGCTCGGTGGGATGCTAGGTGGTGACAAAACAGAGAAAAGGGCACCGGTTCAGCCTCTGAGCTGCTGCTACTTCCCCCAGTTCTCTAGGAAGCAGCCCCTGACCACTCGCTGCAGGAATGAGCTCAGGTGACTATAACCGCGAGTGTTTGTAACAATGCGCCTATTGACTTCTTATTTCAATAGATATCCAGATTTATTATCCCTCAAGGTAAGCATCGATTTTACCTTTGTCTCAGTCAATATTTACCTCTGAGGTCAATACATGTGGATATTCACCTCAGCTGCAGTCAATATCTATTTCATATTACAATATATGATGTACATATGTGAAAATAGGAACACCGTGGTGTTAAAACGTCTGGCAGTCGAGGAAGCTTCGAGCACAATGGATGGGTGTCTATTGGTTTGGTTTTGTTTGGACTGCTCACTGTTTAGAGGGCAGAGTCTGTTTCACCAGGTAGAGAACAGGTGTGTCCCGCCAGTAGCGGGGATCTGGGGAAGGGACACGTACATGAAATAAACAACCCAGCGGCCTCAACACATGGACCTAATGCAATTTTTTGAGAATCCCTGAATTAAATAAGAACATGTGCACATGGAGCTTACCAAAGCAATAAGAACAGGGACATGGATGTGGTTAGAACACGGAGTCGTTTCTCTAGTGTCTGCAGCCTCAGAATCCTCTGGTTCCCAGAGAACCTGGCCGTGGAACAAGAAGAGGGAGGCAAGGAGCAGGGGGAGGACAGGAGGAGGAAGCTCGGGGGAGGGCTTTTATTATTATTATTACTATTATTACTTACCTATTTACTTACTTATGACAGCTAGGGCTGGGAAACAAGGCCTGGCAGGTCCTCAGTGGGAGCCCAGGTCTGAACTTCAGGTGTCGCATTGGAATGCTAGGAACAGATCCAACCGTCACACAGAAATCAGCCAGTCAGGGCTGGTCTGGCCACTCACAGTCATCAGTGACCCTGGATCCTCTTTCCCTCCATTTTGCCACACAGCTTCCAATCTTAGGGTGACCCACTGATCCAAAATGACCAGGCAGCAGGAAAGGGGAAAGGGGGCTGGCCTCTCCCTTTCAAGGAGCCTTCTAAGAAGCCCCGCCAACCCTCCAGCGTCCTTCTCCTTGGTCATTATTTAGTGCTCGATCACCAGTGGCCTCCAGGGAGTCCGAGAAGCATCCCTGTAGTCCTGACACCAGTGCACCCAGGTAAATGGGGGGGGGGGGTGTCTAGCCAGGGAGGAGGGAAGATGAACACTCTGGCTTCTGGGAGTTGGTGCCCCGCCAGGCAGCCTGCCCATCCTCGCTCTCCCGAGTTCCACTTCACGCTGGTTTTCCATTGTTGTAGGAGAGTGGTATCTGCGCGGCCTCTTTCCCCGTCGCGGTGTACCATTCACAGGACCCCATTTTCTTTTGGGATGCATCTCAGTTTCTTCTCCCACCGCATGGGAAAATGTCCACGTGAGGAGGACAGACGTGATAATGTCCATGAGGTCCTCAGCAGGCTCGGGATAAAGCCCCTTCCCACCTTCTCCTTCCCTGGCTCACTAAGGCCCATCCTTCACCTGTCCTCAGCTTGCTTTCTTGGAATCCTTACCCCCTCTTGACCTCCATCACGAAGCAAGCCCACGTGCACGTGAGGTGCTGCGATCATTCCTGGAGGTTTCCCCAGACCCTTCCTGCAGTCACCCATGGCAGCAGAACCCAAATCGGGTCATCCTTTGGCATTTCCCACTGTTGGAGAGCTGTGGGAAAGAGACCTGGCCCAGGCCTCCAGGAAGATCTGATCCCGCTGGCTGTGCAGCCTGGCGCCAGACAAGGAGGGGTGAGGACCGCCCTCCCAGGCTCCCCAGTTGTTTAGCGCGACTGACACACAGTGGACCCTGGACACCTGCCACGGCACACGACCCTCGATGAGCATCAAAATCTTTAGGTTGCCCCAGCTCACCCCTGTAGGGGACGTAGCCATGGCACTCCCACCTGCTTTCCTTGCTATTTCTGGAATGTGCTGATATTCCCAATGCAGTTCTGTATTTAAAAGAACCCTGGACATGGTGTGGGCAGCTTGGGATCTAATAGGTGGTCATAGGCCACACGTGGCTCCTTTGTCCCCTCATGCAGCTCATAGGCTACCTCCAACTTGATGCTCTTTAAGTTTTTATTTATTTATTTAGCATTCAGAGAACTCATCAGCCTAAGTCTCTGGGGATGTAAATTAAAGCAATTTCATTTTCATAGTTTCTCTGTTTCAAATCCCTCATTGTTTATTTAAATAGCAGCCGATGCGTATAACAAGTAAAGAATTATAATTAAGGGAACGGGAAGGGCTGGTCTCTCAGGGTAGTATGATTTCCTTTCACGGCACCCCCATCCCTGCTGCCCGAGACCTGGCCCAGGACTCCGGCTGCATCTGGGAAGGCTGTCAGTGCAGTGCGGTGGCTGCAGGAGGCTTGGCCAACCCTGCCAAGGCAGCCAGGAGAGTGGGGAGGCTATGTGTCCTGCCAGGAGCTGCCTCCATGGTGGAATTGGAGTTAGAGAGCCTGTGCCCTGAAGAAGGCCCAGTGGGAAGGAGACTTGGGAGGCAGCGAGGGCAAGGGCAGCTGGAAATGCTTCTTTCCTCTATCCTGAGACTGGGGCAGGTTCTCCCCGCCCGTGTCTTCTCCTTGGTTGCTTTCATGCCCCCAGCTGGCAGCCACAAACTCCTGTTACCTTCTAACATGTGACATGCAGCATTGGCTGGGACTGTGCCTTGATCTAGGCTACCCAGGTCTTTGCAATGAACGTGCTCATTCCACCATCCCTAGGCTGTGTAGGAAGCCGCATCTCCCAAGGGTGAGGTCCTCCGTCTCCACCTCCTCCCTCTCCCATCTCCCTATCAGTGGTAAACAGTGTCCTCACAATAGATCACGCAGGGCTACCTACATCTTGGCTGGCCACAAGGATGCCTTGGTGTGTGAGCCCTACCCAGATGGCCCTGAAGTGGCTCCCCAAGGAGCAGTTGTCAGAAACCAGAACAAGTTGAACTTCAGAGTTCAAAGGGAGTAAAGTGTATACTTAGAGTAGGGCAGAGTACTAGGTTGTGGGGATATGAGTAGTTCTCCATTCTTGGTTCTTTCTACTCATTTTCATATTCAAATTTTCGGTGATCATATATGACATGTGCATAATTATGCACAATAGGCTCATTTTTTCCCTCTAATGTGAACATGGAAAACAAAACCAAAGACCGCATGTGCAGTCTCCCTGTTTGGATTTACCTCCTTTGTTTGTTCACTGGTTTCCTGAATCAGATATGTTTTAGAGTCCTGTCTGGCCAGGCTCTCTGCTGGGCCTCCATCTGTAGTGATTTAGTTGTCAAGGTCTCGCCCCTTCCAGAGCATCCGTACAGTGCAGTGGAAGTGTGATCTAGCAAAGGGGTGAAAGCCTTGGTGGGAGGGCATGGGGCAGGTGGGCACACCGGAGGTGCTGGGGCAACTTCCAAGGGTGAGGTTGGCAGGGTGACCACCCAGACCCGTGGAACTTACTGATGTCTAGGTCCACCTGTTTGGGGGAGAAGTGCAGACTGTGTCATTAGACACTAGCTGTTGGGGAGAGAGAGAGGGTCTCCTAGAAAGAGGACAGACCCTGCTTCATGAGTGGAATGGTGGAGTATGGTGAAGGCGTATCCAGGAAGACAAAATCCCAGGAATCTGCAGGCTTCGGCTCCTCTCGTTTTTCTGAACCCATCATAGCAGTGATGAGGGCTGGCTTTGATGGGACACCCACACATACACCCCATCAGCTGAATCTTCAAGGCATCCCACCCACACCCAAAAACCTTCCTTCATAAACACATGGTCTAAGTCACACCCACGCCCTAGCTCTGCAGATGCAGTTCAACGACAGGTCCTTGGAACCCCCAGCACACTATGCCCTGCTAAGAAAATCCATCTCTGGTCCCCTGCTTCTTATGTGGGGACATTCTGAAATTACCAGTGTATCCAGGTGCTCACACTCTGAAGCTGCTGCCTGGGCACCGAGTGCTCCCACCTAGGGCTCTGCCTTGTTTCACCAGCACTCGCCTTTGCAGAGGGAAGGAGCTTAGCAGGCGCCTAGGATAGACTCAAAGTCCCCAGGAGCTCTTAAGACATGAGCTCTTAGAACCCGTTTCTGTTGCTTTTCTGCTCCCTCATAGACTTCTCCATTCTTTCCCCTTCTTTCCTTCCTTCTGTCCATTCATCCCTCAGTCGGTTAGTTAAGGAGACACTGTTCCCGCCTGCCATGGGCGTGGGCTACGCGCACTGCTGTTTGACATCTTTGGACTCTGTGGTGGCCTTTTGCACCTTGCTGTCCTCTCCTGGACAGGTGTTGCCTGCATTCCAAGGGCTTCTATGCTGCACCATTTCTGAGCAGTGCCCCTTGTCCACCATCAAGCACCCGGCCACCAGACCCGCCCTGTGCCTCCCTTTCTGCTTTCAGAAGCCGGCGACTGTTTTGAAAAAGGTTGAAAAGTCAACACTTAAGATTTTTCTGGAAACCTTGAAATTAACCTCATTAGGCTTGCTTTATTTATTTTCTTTCATCTTGCCTGTTTTTATGTTTTGCGGTGATCTTCTACAGCGTGACTCACAATATGTGAGTTTATAATATATATATTTTTCCATGAATATAGTGAATGTTTGCCAATCTCCCCCATTTTACCTTTTTAAATTCAGAAATTTCTAGTTGTGTTTATTCCCCTCGTCAGCATACTTTATCATATCAAAGCCTTTTCAGACACTGTAAAACTACTGAGTTATGTTTGGGTCATGTTTTGCGGTGTGCCCTTTAATACTGTAGCTTTAGAAATGCAATTTTCAGCCTCTGCTTATTAGAATATGATAAAGTATTCCTGGTCTATGTCCAGCTCCACTAATCTCCAGACTGCGCTTCATGAATTAAGCATGAAGATTTTAGTCAATGTGCTTTCAAAGACCAATGTTTAGGGAATCATGGATTTTCTACAAGCTGAGGGAGAAATCTATAATAGGAGGAACTGATTTTCAAACATCATATTCCCAAGAAGAAATGACCAGTTCTGGCCCAGAAACAGAAAATATTTCACTATCAGAATATTCTAGAACCAGTTAAGACCACATTGTGTGGTTTGGTTTGTTAAAGGGATGGTGTTTTAAAATGTGTAAGGCTGTCTATCCTGCAGGAGGATTTCAAATGACTGCTTATTTGGGAAAGTCCATGTAGATTGGGTTAACAGCAAGGGTGGAATGCAAATTGAATTTATAAGGTATTATTAACTTCTTCTCCTTCCCCCTCCTCATCCCCTGTGCATTTTGGTTCATTTTCCTTTATATAGTTCAGCAAATAGCCAGAGATCTCTTTCCAGGGTGAGAGACTTCATTTGGGACAGAGACTTGGCTTGTGTCTCTTGTGGCAATTGGCAGGCCAGTGTTTCGAAGGGAAGTCTCCCTTGAGTGTCAAATTGCTGCATGAAGTCGGGGCATCTCTCCACCAAAATGCATGAGGAGGTTCAGATCTCAGTGACTGTGGAGTGCCTGGGAAGGGCCCTGGGGCCATCTGCATCAAGATCATCCCCTGGAGCTGTGCTTCCTGTGTGGGGAGACCATGTCTGGTCTTCTCATGGTTCCCTCTTCTGTGCATGATACCCTGTACTGTGCATTCGATCTCAGGAACCCACTCAAATCACCACTTCTCAATAGAGCAGCTGAATACAGTGATGTGCTCAGGCCACTGGTAAATGGCAGAGTTGACACTGAGGCCAAGATGTGTTGGACCTATGAATCTGAATAACCAGATGGTATTTTGGGGTCACAGAAGCTGGTCTAAGCCTTGAAGGAGTCAGATGAGAACCTGGATAGCAGGCCACAGCCCGGGAGCTGCCTGGGGCCAGGCCCCAGTGGTTAGGGATGGAGCATCTTGTCCCCTCCTCCAATGCCAAGATCAAGACAGAAATGTAAATCATCTCCAATTAGGGGGCTGCTGCTTGAACACTTTCCTTTTGAGGAAGACAGGAAAATTCTCAGCTCGTCTGGCTTTATCTGTGAACCTACCAGATCTCTCAGGGGCTTTAAATTAATCAATCATTCCACAGACATTGAACTAAATCTCTACCTTGGGCTTGAGACTCTGCAAAGTGCTTTAAACGGGAGGGAAGCAAAGGGCCGCTGTGCTGCCCCCGCCATAGCCCAAGGCTGCCTGCCCTGGTGGGGAATTGGCCTGGCAGTTCAATCGCTCAGCCTTTCTGACTGGCGCTTTTCAGAACAGGCCCCATGGACGGATCCGCTCATGTGTGGACACGGCCTCAGGAGGCGAACATCCGTCCCCTTTCCAGGTCTCACCATTTAATTGTTCCTGACACGGTTTTCCAAGAAATGCAGCAAAACCCAATGTCAGTCAACATTTGCTACCGAGGCTCAGAGCAGCACACGTGGGTGTGTCAGGGCACTTCCTAGACACTAGGCTTGGAAGAGGAGGTGCCCCAAGTGGCCAGGTGGACTCAAGTCACTGTAAGGAGCCTCAGTCTTGCTCCAATGCTGTCAGAATTCTGGGACCATTTTGGGAAAGGACAGACAGCCGCCTGTGTGACAGAGGCTGAGCCCCAGCAATTTTAGGACAAAACATGACATGTTGGTCACCCGCTGGCAAACGTAAATAAAAGAAATAGGTCAAGTAGAGACTCAGAACTGGAGGGAGACCCAGATAAGGGTGACAGCTCCGCAGCACCAGGTCTGGGTCACTGAGTTTGGTTTTATAAGCTATGTTTCGGTCTAAACACAGTCTACTTTATGAGGGTGGAATGGGTTGTAGCTCAGCTCTAAAGTGCACAGTTGGCATGCACAAGGCCCTGAACAACAAGGGTTCAGTCCCAGCACCAGTAAAAAGAGACATTGAGGATTTATATGTGACATCATCTCCACTTGTTCTTTTTTTTTTGACCCTCCCTGAGCCAAGCATTAGTACCTGGGGAAGGAAGAGGTGCAGGATGTCAGCGTATGACTTCCCCTGGGGACCAGAATCCTTATGTTGTGCTACGAGAGTCTGGAGGTGTGAAGAGGCTCTCTTGTCACTCTCCAGCTGGTCAGTGGCAGGACTGAGTCTGGACTCTTCCAGATTCACTGGTAAACCCTACAGCAAGTAAAGCGGCCCTAAAACTACAGCAGGACACTTAGCTGAGTCTCGATCTCCACCCCACTGCTGAAGGACACTGTGGAGGGTTTTCATGCCCTGTGTTTGCAGGGTGGGGAGGAGCCTGCACTGCCCCGTGGCCATCTCAGGGCTTGCAAGAGCATGGCTTTGGATGTACTTGGGAAGCCGGCAGGACCCACCTTTTCTTCCACAGTTGCTGCCACCCTCCGTGGACATGGGAAGCCTTGCCCACTTACAGGACTTCCTTCAGTTCCCACCGCATACCTGGAAAGTGGGTGATGGCATTTTTATCTGATTATACAGAAAAGGCTCTTAGGACACTGGGAGTGTGATGGCCTGGTCTGGTGGCACCCTGCATAGCAGGATGGAGCAGCAAATCAAGCTTGGCCTCTCTCTGGCCCAGAGGATCCTCAGCCTTAGCCTCCAGGATTCCTTTTATCTTCTCTGCCACCTGCCTAGTAGCAGTCACCCCAAAGGGGTCCTGGCCCTTCTTTGCCTCTTAGGGTGTTTGCAAAAAGCTCCTTGCAAACTCTGGGCTCTGTGGACCCCTGGAGGTAGATCCAGCAGAAACGCACCAGCTCAGCTCAGAATCGCCCCAGAGTAGGGGTCACAGACAAAGAGCTTCGGGGACTCTCTGTCTTGCCCTTCTTGCCTGGAGACCAAGAATTCCCCAGCAGAGAGGAGCAGAGCCAGAGAGGAGACAAGACTATATTTTTTCCAAGCAATTACGTACCCCCCCACACACACCCCTCCATTTTCCAAATTGTAAGTTCTTTTTACCTAAGCACTTTCAGTTAGAGGAGAAGAAATGGCTTTACCCATGGTGTAAAATATATACTTTCTAATGTAAATCAAGAAGCTATTAATACCATAATAAGAACACGGTAGTATATTAATTGATGGAAATTGTACAGTGGAATATTCATAATCAGCAGCAGTCTTTTCTCTGGAAGGAACAAAGGCTGAGGTTAGGGAGACAGTAATGGTATTGTTAGCAGGCTATTTCAATGATTTCCTCTGCGGAAGAGTAGAGAAAGGTGAAATTCCAACTGGGAATACGAGACCATGCAGATCTCGGCTCTGGGGTATTCGGCTCAGTGGAAACTGCCGAGCTTTGCTGTGCCTTATGATCCAATTGTTTTATTAGTAAAATCATTGCGTGTTTCATTTTGCCATAGCAATAGCAGAGTGTCTATCTAACAATAAATTAAAGAGTCAGGCAAACAATGGTTTTGTATTTGGGATACAATGAAATATCTTATTAAAATGCAGACTTCCTTACGTTCCTGAAATTAGAGTCTTATTTTAAAATAATTCCATTGGGCTGGAGACACTGGTTTGAACAAGTCACTCGAACAGAATTCCTCTTTTGTCAGAGCGGGGGTGGGGGGTCTGTGGATGTCGCTGGTTTCTTCAGGGTGCTCCCGTTCATACTTTGTCCTGGGTCGTCTTTGGATAGATCTTATTGGCTCAACAAGGAAGGATGGTGCTTGGGGGCAACATCCCTCTGTGTGCAGAAGACAGCTGAGGTCCAAGCCAGATGTGGCCTCCCTGGCCTCTGGGCTTTTCAGAGACATTCTGCTCTGAGAGCTGGCGGCAGTACGATCGTGAACATTACAGCAAGTCGCCGTTCCCTGGTGAGCACTTGCGCGGGAGCCCACGGGAAGTGGTTTCCGTGTCCACCTCGAGCACCGCCGGTGTGCCCCCTTAGCAGTAGGTACCATCATCATGACCATGTCACAGCCAAGAAGACTGAGGCTTAGAGAAGTCCTGGCCCGTGTGACGGGGGCCTGATCCCTGTGGTTGGGGCTGCACTTTTGCCTTGCTGCTGCCGATTCATTTCCAGTCTCTTCTCATCCGCCTGATGAGACCCACTGAGTTCTCAGATTCAACCAGATGCAATGCTCTCTGCCTCGCCAGGGCCCGCACAGGCCCCGAGGTGGTGGTGGTGTCAAGGTGGAGTTCTGAGTGCCGTTAGATTGTTTTCTTGGGGTTTCTTCTCCAGTTGCAATTGTCTAGATCCCCCTCGAGGGCTGGGGCAGGGGCGTGTGCTTGCAGTGTGTATAGCACCTCCCAACAGTCACTGGGGGACACAGACCACCAGAAGCTCAGAGTTTAAACTCTCATCACCAGCTGGTGACTGGGGACCCCGGGTGGAAGCTCAGGCCCGGCTGACCCTGTCCTGACCTGAATTATGGGGGTCTATTCTAGATGTCAAGAAGAACATCCAATGGGTGGGCACCACAAATGATGTGAATTTAAAAAAAAAAAAGAAAGATTGGGGCAGGGGTCACAGCTCTGGGGTCAAGCCTTTTCCTGGCACACATGAGGCCCTGGGTTCAGTTCCCCATACCACAATGCAAAGTTTGTACCCTGAGGTGAAGTTGAAAGAGACCACTTTATGGCTTATCTGTTTGGACCCAGTGGAGTTGGGATGGGGACAAACTAGCACTAGGAGCTGTTCAATATGAGGGACCATCAGGGCACTTCGTGGGAAATTAGAACCTGAAATTCTAAGACAGAACCATTCAGATGTTCCTCGTGGGCTTAAGTGTTGTGACATTTTGGACACCTGTCTTTATTTTCTCTGCTACACCAGTGCCTTCATGTCCTCTGTCCTTGTCCTCCAACCCACAGGGAGCTCTCCTCCTGTAGATGTCATGTGTAAATGCTGCTCCTCATTCATTCAGCCACTGTGCCCGGGGCTCCTGTGGGCCAAGCGCAGAGCTGGGGGAAGGCACAGGGATGAGCCGAGAGCATGTCGCCTGCCAAGCCCCAAAGGCCCATCTCCACAAAACGTTCACCATTCTGTGGAAAAAAATGGGGAAAATGCAAAATAATGAGTTTTCCATAAATTATATTGTATCAGTTTTCAAACTGTGTACTTTAGGGTGACATCTTTACCTTTTCTTCAGTGTTGAACATAGTTTTGTTTAATAATGAGAGAAAATCCTTTCTCCTTCCTACTCATCCTTCCCTCCCTCCTTCCTTCCCTCCCTTCCTTCCTCCCTTTTTTTCTTTTTGTCTAAATCTCTTTCTGTCCTCTCTCCTTTCTTTTTAAATATTCTCTCTGGTTTTCTCTTCTTTCTAAAGCCCTTAGCTGGTAAGATAAGAAGGTGACCCGTCTCCCTTCCGCCTGGTCCTGACTCTGGAACCTGGTGCGTTCCCATCCCCGGAGCTGGCCTCTTGATGACATGGGCTACTGACTGTTCTCTGGTTCTTTCAGATGTTAGTCTGGGCTTTCCAGCCTCCACTTCCTCTGTGTCCCTCAAGGTGTGTGGCACCCAGGCATGCTGTAGGTAATCAATACTTGGTGACTTGACTTCTTAGCTGCCCCCTCAAAACAAAGCCTAGCAAACCTGCAGGTGCAGGACACAAAGAAATGGCTCCCGCCTAGGGAGCTCTCACTTTGCCATGCTCAGTGAAAGAAGACAAGCCCACCCTAGACAGCCACCGCCTTTCCTTTCTTTCCTGTGAGCCCTACAGGAAGGACAGCTAGCCCAAGAGTCCAAGATATGCCTGGAGTTCAGATGCCTCCAGTGCCCCTCCTTTCAAACACAAGCTCATGAGCAACCACAGTTTTAAAATTCCGTGCTTTAGAGGCAGCACTACCCAGAATCACGGCTCTGCACTCAGACAGTCCTACCCTTTGCAGGGCTTGCAGCTGATATAGACATGCAACACTTTGCTTGTCACCAAAGCCACAGGAAGACTCTGTGATTCAAGGTGTGGAGGCCATTGGTGGTTAAGTGGAACCCTCCTTCTGGTGGAGTTTGTTTTTTGTTTTTTGTTTCCAGCGCCCCTGTGGGGCCCCCTAACATACAAGTTCAGATGCCTGTGGCAGGGAAGTGTGCAGCCTGTGCAGTGAACCCGCAGCTCGAGCTTGGGGACAGCAGCTCCTCTGCACCCGTTGTCAAGATGCACCCTAGTTAGGGAATGCTTTCTGCTAAGGGGGACATCCAACTAATTAAGGACATTGTTCAGGGTACACTTGGAATGTATGGAGGTCAAAGTGATAGTCCACAACCAACCATCAGAGTTTCTTTAGCAAAGTCCAAATTGGAGGCTGAGCTATTATTAAAACTTAAACAATATAATTAACAAAAAACAAATCATTCTTTTCAGCCCAAACTGGCTCTTTTATATAGTAGTCTCCTTTAAAAACAAAACAAAAACCTCAATGCAGTCATTTCAAAAGGTCAGTGCATTTAAAATTTTATGTAGTTTGTTTTCATCATTTCTATTTTACTTTTAGATAAAGGATGCTATTTACTATAGATATGTAAGGACAAATTAATTGTGACTTTGAATTTGCTCTCTTTTGCCTTTTGGAAAACTTGGATGTGGGGCCATATGTTTTTTCACGAGTTGATTATTCAAAAAAGAAAGAAAATAAAAGGTTGCTTGACATCACACTTCTGCTATGTCAGGGAATTTCTCTTACCCTTCCCGTGAGCCCCATGGAACAAAAGCAAATCCTGTGACCTCTTGGTTTAAAGAGG